>NW_005842877.1:604213-610320 GCF_000455745.1 Alligator sinensis
TAGACCCAGCGCTCTTTCCTGCCTATGCAGGGGGTCGGACTCGATGATCTATTGAGGTCCCTTCCGACCCTAACATCTATGAATCTATGAATGAAGAATTTCACTCTTTTGCAAAGTACTATTCATTGGGATTAAGGACATCAGAGTTTGACTTACAATTAATTAAAATTGTAATACCAATAAGGATGTTTTGGCAGTATGAATCTATGACCAGTTCCAAGGCTTTTGGATTCTGTGTCACTCCAAAATTTTTCTGGCAGATTCAGTTAAATTAAGGTTTAAGATTTTTATTGGACTAAGGATGAAAATAAATAACACAATCGGAACAATAACTTTGCAGTAAGAGGTTGACATTATATTGGTAATTAATTTCACATTGATCCACATTCTTAATTGTCAATGAGTAGCAAAATTTAATATTGATAACACATAGCTGCACTGTAGAAGCTGGGAAATCCCTAAGGCTGATATATCAGCAATTCAGAAGTTATTTTTTTATGAAGATCTTCTTTGCAAGATCTCAAGGAGCAACGAGAGAAAAGGGGTGCAGACCCCTTTCCTGGGACCAAGACCATGGCGGGAGAACCCCGGGGCCCCAGGGGAACATGTCCAGGAGCCCCATTATGAAAAAAGACTTATTGGCTGCAGGAATGGTGGCAGAGAGCTGGCAGCTGAAAGGAGAACCACCTGCACACTTCCTCAGCCCTTATTATGTGCGGCTGGGGTCAGCACAGGGCAGTGATGACAGCCAGCAGCACCAGCCAGGAAATTTAAAAGCTGGCTGCTGGGGAGAAGCAAGAGAGCACCAGCTGGGAGGCAGCTAGGAGCTCCCAGTCAGCACAGCCAGCACCAACTCCAGCCAGGGACCCAGGACGGAGTGCCAAAGAGGAGTCTGCTCTTCGACGGAGCAACACCCGATGTTGGATCCAGAGAGGATGCCAAGGGAGTAACCCTCGATGTACAAGCAGGGACAAGTGAGTTGGGAGGGGAGCGTGTTACCTCTCCGTCCATTTTCAGCTTGTTTGGATTTTGTTGTAAATTTATGTTGCCCCTGAGGCCGGACCACAGGCCCATAGATTATGTCTGGGGCTGAGGGATTGGGGCCCTCAGGGGCCCTGGGCTGAGGTGCAAAAAGCCTACCGGCCTGGCTGGGGCAGCAGGAACACGGCTGGAGAGAGGGAGAGTGACCTTCTGGGTCCATTAAGGACACTGCAGGCCAAATCCGGCCAAAGGAACTCATGTCCAGTAGACAGCCCACAACTAGAATTGCGGGCAGGATGAAAATACATTGTGAGGCCAGATTGGGATTACATCACAAGGGTCGGCATCCGAGAGATTCAGACCACCTACCACATGGCCAAGTCCATCACGTTGGCGCATGGAAGGGGTGTAGAGGAGGTGGAGCCCCAAGGACATCTGCTGACAGTGCCTCCAAGCAAGTCCCTACTAAAGGGGAACCTCCTGCACTAGAACAGAAGACCAAGACATGGCGGGCAAGTATTGGGGGCTTCCCTTGGGAGGTAAAGTATGGCTGATGCAGGTGCCCGAGGAAGATCCCAACCGAGGCAGGACCACCCAAGCCTGAGCCACTTGGGAGCGCCTACTTGAGTCTAGACAGGCACACAAGAACTTTGAGAAAAGTAAAAAAATTAGTGTCACCTGGGAAAAAAATTCTCTGCTGAAGGGAAAACCAGACTTGCTAGAAAATTAGTGCAACTTTGTCTTATGAAGTCTCCTAGGAATCTCTGTTAGTAGTGAATGAATACAGAACATAAAATATTCAAAAACATTAAAGTATTGAGTGGAAAACTGATTGCTGATGGTGTATTCAGTATAACAAAAATATTCAAAAACAGTAACGATGATATTTTCTAGTATTCAACTGTAGCCCCACAGGCTTTTTTGTAGACAATATATTACTTATTATAATTTATTCATATGAGTCTGTATTATGGACCAGAAAAGATTTGCAAAATTGACTAAGGATTTTGGGTGTTTCCATGTTTTGGTTTCCATCTTGAGCTTATGAAGGGATCTAGCATTCAAAAGTTGAGAGTTTTCAAGGGGTCAGACCTTGTTAGAGTGCCTTAAAGTTTGTTGCTCAGATATTGCAACAATTTAATGTAAAGCAGGGACCGGCAATTATTTCAGGCAGAGGGCCACTTACTGAGTTTTGGCAAGCCATCGGGGGCTGCATAACAGGCTGTCAGGGGCAGCTAAATATTAATTTTCTAAATTTTTTAGGGGCCCTGCAGGCCGGATAGAATGGCCTGGTGGCCCACATCTGGCCTGCGGGCCGCATTTTGCCCACCCCAATGTAAAGTCATTAGTCAGTTTTGAAAATCTTGACTCTGGCCCCTATTGTATTAGACACTAAAAACAAGTCTCAAAAAGAGGGTACCAAAGGCCTTCCAGTCTATATACAGTTTCTTCTGGTTATGCATGACTAATTTTTTTAATGCAGGAACTCCAGGGCCCGGGTTATGCATCCAGTTCTACTTTGGGAAAACAGCGCCATATATTACCAGTGACCCATCCTCACTCTAGTAATGTTTCATCTTCCCAAGCCTTTAGCAGCTTCATAACCCTTGTGAGTATCTGCTTGAGACTGTGAAGTCATACTGGGGATGTAGAGTTGTTCTGAAGTTCAGAAATGTGTGATTTCTAGCTGGGGATTTTTGAAAGAACTTTCTTACCTAAAAAGAATTGAGTAATTTCTGTAATCTTTCTTATTTCAAGAACATAACAGTTTTCTTTTTCCTTAGCTAATCCCATCCTAAAAATAGTTGGACAGTAAAAGCTATATAGATTTTTAAGTGAATTGCCTTACTTCTTAGCATTAATAACATTTTAAAATATTAAAACAGAAAGAACAAATGTAAATACATTTTGCTTTTCACCTTGTATTTGGAATTCACTCATTATAGACTAGTGGTTCAGGCACCAACTCAGATGTGGGAGATCCAGAGTCAAAGCCCTGCTCCCAGGAGAGGCATAGCTGGGCAGTTTTGTGCCCTGGGCAGCAGCAGTGCATGGGGTAATAGCTGAGCTGACAGTAGTGGCAGCTGCTATTTTTTGCACCGCCTCCACGTGGACTCCCAGGGCTGGTGTCCCACTTGTCACTTTTAGTTATGATACTGGCTCTGAGGCATATGTAGTTATTTATAGGGAGTGGAACAGCTTAATACAAGAGACTCTTAAAGTTCAACCAGAAAGCAGTGAGCAGCCTAGTGATTATGGCACTCAGGTGGGCAGCAGGCTGTGAGAAATCTTAATAGGTTATACAGGTGGCCTTAATTCTGGCATTGTTGCTTGACTTTGTTTTTTTAATAATGTACTTTTAGGATATTTTAATGTAGAATATTCCTATAAGCCATATTATATATAACAGAAGGGTTTAAGCCGGGGCTGATCAACTTCCAGCTCACGGGCCAAGTGCAGCCTGCAGAGCCTTGGACTCCAGCCTACAGGGCTCTCCAAAGGTCAGGACATTTGGCAGCAGGGGAGCAGTGGCAGTACTGCCATCTCTCCCTGCTGCCAAAATCCTAAATCCCACAGGGCAGGTAGGAACTGAGCCACAATTTTACCCCTGCCTGGCCAAACTGACACCCTTTTCCCTCCACACAATTGGATTGGGGTCAGGCTGCACACCCTGTGATGTGGTCCTGCCCTACTCACCACAGGGCAGGACCACACCCCACCTCACTCCTGCCTGGGGCAGCTAGTTCAGGTCCAGCTCATGTCCCCTTCTCCCCAGCCCCTCATAGGGCTGGGCCACACCCCCTTCCTTCCACCTGGTCAGGTTGGGGCTGGGGCATGCCCCCTTCCTCTCAGAGGATTGGGCCATGCCACCTCTCCCCACAGGGATCGATTGGGGCTGGGTCAAGCCCCCTTCCCCTGAACAGCTGGAACAGGGCTGGGCTGTTCCCCTCTGCATGGCCAGATAGGGCCCTGCAATGCCTGCCTCAGGTGTCAGATTGGGTCCATTGACAGGATCCTGTCCACAGAGGATCAGTCACTGCCCATCTGGCCTGCCAGCCAGAAGGTTGAGCACCACTGGTTTTTCTTTCAATTTTTTTGGAAGAGGAGCACTTTATCATCAGGTAGAGAGTATAAGCACATGTACAATTTATTTGAAAATTATCAATTTATAGTCAAACCTCCACATACTTTCCACTAAAATTATTTTTTTTTAAACTCATTTTTTCTAAACTATAACTAATGGGAGAGAAGAAATGTCTGTTTTTGAATGTGTATATATCAAATCTGAAAAGTAAAATGCCATTTTTCATATTTATTTTGTAAATTAACATTTTTAATGCAGATGCCGCACAAACCAGGCATTTTGAAGGAGGATCCACTGAGAGATTTAAAGCGGCTTCTTGAAGAATTAAGATGTACAATTGATGAGATTCCCTCTGTGGTTCTCAGTAAGAATGACCTTGACGATGGGAGTGAATTACCTTTAGGAACAATGAGAAACACAATGTAAGAAGAGGGTAAATTACTCTGGATTTATGTAGCCTCCTGTAACTGAAATCTTGAATTCCACTTTCATGCTTTTAACTGTTTTATCTGAGTTATTTGTGTTGAACTAGAAATCTGTCAGTGCTATCAGCATCTAAACCTTCTGAGAGCCTCAGCAGTCATAGGAAATAAAAAGTTTTTCAGAGAACTGGGGAATCAACAATGCTGATTTGCCAGCGTCTGCTCTAGAATGATCGCCTGTGTTCTAATTTGTTCATGTAGTGAGATAAACCATTGTTTTCTTTTTTGTGGCTGTTAGTCTAACTATAAGTTCAGTAAGTGGTTTTCAACATCTAGCAAAGGAAGCAGCAGATCTGAGACCTTTTGTGAGGAACACTTTCAGTGAAATAATATTTCCACTCTTTGCTTTCTTTAATGTGAGAGACTTTTCCCCATTAAGCTGAGAGTTGGATTGGAGAAACCTAAGGTTAATTATGTTTCAGCAAACAAGGACATCACCCAATCCTAATGATAATGGGAATCTTCATATTATTAACTGTGATACATTTTTCCATACAGAGATGGTGCAAGTCGAGCATGTGCTTCTACATGTAGCCTGCGACCAAATGCTCATAGTAGGTGAGAAATGGCTTCATTTGACTGTGAAGGGCCCAGACTTTTAAAAATTGTGTAGGAATCAGTCTGGTGAATACAAAAAAACCCCAGAGGGATTATCATTTGGGAAACAATGAGCAGTATTGCTGGTTAGTGAGGAGGTATAAAGATGAAAAAACAACCTGGTGTTGTGCCCTGATGACTAGCTGTTCCATTCAAGACACTGAGGTACATTAGTGAAACACAGAACTCTGAACTTTATTGATCAAGTCTGTGCTGCTTTTGTATTCATGCAGCATTGAATACATTTCCAAAACCCTGGTGCAGCATGCTCTGGACAAAATGCTAAGCCTGGGAAGCACTTTGAAAGGCAAACCTGCCTTAGAGTGAGAGACAAAAGAAATTCAATCTATTTATTTTATTCAAGAATGCCTTAAGAAGTGGCTTAGTCATAGCCTCTCAGAACCGTAATGGAAAGGAGATTTCTGATAGTAGAGAAGTCTTCAGTTTAGCTAACAAAAGATTTAAAAGATACAATGGCTGAAAGCTAAAGCTAGGCAGATTCATATGAGAAATCGCAATTTTCGCAATGACGGTAATTAACAACTGGAACAAGCTACTTGTTGTAGATGTGGTAGATTCTCCATCACTTAGTCTTTACTTCAAGTCTGGACATCAAAAGATATGCTCTAAAAGAAGTAAAATAAGAAGGTATGGGCTTCATATAGGAATCATTTGTTGAAGTTCTATAGCCTGTGTTATGTATGTGATCATATTTGATCATTGTAATTATCCCTCCTTGGCTTAAAATCTATGGGCACCCGTACACATGCCTGATGCCTACTCTAATGCGTTCTAATTAGAATGCACCAGAGCAGACCCAATTAATCAAGTCTGCTGGAGTGTGATAATAAGCCCAATCCAGCAACTTTAGCATCTCATGTATTCAGGATCCCTGCATTTCAAAACAGCAACGGGGGTGCTTTAATTAAAGCTCATCTTTAATTAAAGCACCCTCGCCGCCA
>NW_005842877.1:610342-616040 GCF_000455745.1 Alligator sinensis
CCCCCCCCCAATCCTGGAGCACATGTAAAGATGTCCTATGTTCACAAAGCAGCTGTTGCAAAAAGCTGGACACTCTAAAATTAGGTAAAAGCAACAATCAAGTAGACATTAATAATGACATTAGACCAAAGTATCTTGTAAAGTACTGGGAATCCCCACTACAGATCAGGCATGGCCAATGTGTTCGTTAGCAGATGTGTCAGATGAATAAAAGTGACTTTCAATGTATTTCATAGATTTCATAGACATTAGGGCTGGAAGGGACCTTGTAGGATTATTGGTTCCAGCCCCCTACCCAAGGGGCAGGAAGCCAGCTAGGGTCAAAGGATCCCAGCAAGATAAACATCCAAATGTTTCTTAAAAGTGTCCAGAGTAGGTGCTTGCACCACCTCTGGGGGGAGTCTGTTCCAGGCCTTGGGGGCTCGGACAGTAAAGAAGTTTTTCTTTATGTCCAGCCTAAAATGGTCTTGCAGAAGTTTATGACTGTTGGACCTTGTCATCCCTTGAGGTGCTCTGGTGAACAGGCGTTCCCCCAGATCCTGATGCACACCCCTGATGAGCTTATAGGCTGCCACCAAGTCACCCTTAAGCCTGCGCTTCTCCAGGCTGAAGAGTCCCTTCAGCCTGGAGAAGAGAGGCTGCAGCCTCTCTTCATAAGGCTTGCTCTTTTGCCCTCTGATTATGTGTGTGACTCTCCTCTAGACTCTTTCAAGGTTCTCCATGTCCTTCCTAAATTATGGAGCCCAGAATTGGATGCAGTACCCAGCTGTGGCCTCACCAAGGCCAAGTACAGTGAGAGAATGACATCCTAGGTCTTGCTTGAGATGCATCGGTAGATGCAAGCCAGAGTCTTGTTCACTTTGCCAGCTGTAGTATCACATTGGTGGCTCATGTTCATCTTGTGGTCAATCATGACCCCCAAGGCTGTTTTGGTCATGGTGCTAGCAAGTGTAGCACTGCCAAATCTGTAAGTATGATGTGGGGTTTTTTTCTCCCCAAGATGGAACACCTTGCATTTCTCCATATTGAATGCCATCAGGTTTTCATCCACCCACCTTGCAAGCCTATCAAGGTTGGCCTGGATCACCAGACTATCCTCAAGTGTGGAGACTCTTCCCTAAAGTTTGGTGTCATCAGCGAACTTAGCCAGTCCACTTCTGACACCAGTGTCCAGATTGTTTATGAAAACATTAAAGAGTACAGGTCCAAGAACAGAGCCTTGGGGGGCACCACTAGTCACTGAGTGCCATGATGATTCAGTTCCATCAACCACCACTCTCTGGGTCCAACCTCGGAGCCAGTTCCCCAGCCATTGGACTGTGGGGTAGTTGAGGCTGCAGTTGCCCAATTTTTCCATGAGGTCATCACAGGACACCAGGTCAAAGGCTTTTTAAAAGTCCATATATATGATATCAACCTCTTCCCTTTTGTTCAGGTGATATGTCACCTGGTCGTAGAAGGAAATGAGGTTGGTCAGGCAAGACCTACTCACAACAAACCCATCCTGGCTTCCTTCAGAATGTTGCCTTCTGTAAGCCTGTCAAGAATGGTTTCTTTGATTATTTTTTTCCAAAATCTTCCCAGGGATTGAGGTTAAACTGACTGGCCTATAGTTTCCCAGGTCGTCTTTTCTCCCTTTCTTGAAGATGGGCAACACATTGGCCCTCTTTCAATCTTCAGGTTACTTTGCCTGAGTGCCATGAGTACTTGAATATCCTTGCCAGTGGCTGTGCTATGATGTCTGCCAGTTCCTTTAGCACTCTTGGGTGCAGTCTATCCAGACCAGCTGATTTGTGGGGGTCCAGCCTTTCGAGATGCTTCCTCACTCTGGTTATCCCACATCATGTTCGGCAGGGTGGTCCCTTTGGGCTGGTGGAAAAACCTACGCAAAGTAATCATTAAGCAGATTGGCTTTTTCCTGGGTGTCGGTAGTCAGCTGCCCCAGCTGCATTTAGCAGGGGTCCAATGTTGCCCTTGTTTTTCTTTTGACTCCCCACATATCTGAACAAGGACTTTTTATTGTCCTTGATTTGTGTAGCCAGTTGGAGTTCAGTTGCAGCCTTAGCTTTCCTAGTTTGCTCCCTGCAGGTGCTGACCAGTGCAGAATACTCCTCCTTAGTGGCGTTTCCTGTCTTCCATCTTTTATAAGCCTCTCTTTTTAGATGAGTTCCCTGTTGAGCCAAGGGGGTTGTTGAACCCTTTTACCACTTTTCCTACAGGTTGGGATAGACTCCCCTTGTGCTTCTAGGATCGCTTCCTTAAGGAGCAACCACTCATCAATCATGAACTCCCCTCCCTGTGAAATCATGGCCTCTCAGGGCCTCAAGAACAAGCCTCCTGAGCTTATGAAAGTCAGCTTTCCTAAAGTCAAGGACTACTGCATTGCTGGCTGACTTGCCAGCTTTGCGATGGATAGTGAAAGTGATGAACTTGTGGTTACTGTCACCTAGCTTCCCTTCGATTCTTAGGTTGCTGATGAGATAGATCATCCCCTTTGGCCAGTACCGGGTCCAGCAGCACCTTACCTTTTGTTGGCTCATAAACTTATGACAGGTAGAGTTTATCCATGCATGCAAGGAGCTTTGAGACCGATTGGATTTGACTGAGTGCTCATCCCATGAGCTGTGTGGGTAGTCGAAGTCTCCCATGACAACCATGCACTGAGAGCGTGCAGCCTTGGCCAGTTCCCTGGTGAATTCTTGGTCAAGCTCTTGTTCCTGATTTGGTGGTCTGTAGTAGACTCCTACCATTGTATCCCCTTCACCATGTTTCCCTCATATTCTAACCCAAAGGGTCTCCAATTGTCCTCCTTGGATGCCAATATCAGCTTGTAGGGATGTGTAGCTCTCCTTCACATAGAGAACTACACCCCTACCCCTTTTTTCAGCATACCCTCTCCTGTACAGGCTATAGCCATTTATACCTGTAGTCCAGTCATAAGAGGAGTCCAGCTAGGTCTCTGTTATCCCTATGAGATTGTAGTCATTTTTGTTTAGCAGAAGGACCAGTTCCTCCTGTTTATTCCCCAAACTCCTAGCATTAGTGTACAGGCAAGTAAGTATGCCACTGGAGGCCCTAGGCTTCCTTGAACTCATGGGGAAGCTCTATTCCTGGCTTGGGGTAGGAGTGGGTTCCCTTGAACATCCTAACCTGCTGATTTTGCGGTTGATGCTTGGTGAACTCACTCTGGTGGTTGTCTACCCATCCCCTGGCGAGCTTAGTTTAAAGCCCAGTTGAGCAGGTCAGCCATTCTGGCTGAGAAGAGCTTTTTCCCCAGTGGAGTGAGGTGGAGGCCATCTCTTCCCATGTGGTGAAGTTATTAAGATCGGAAGAACAAGGGGCTCCATGTTCTAGCACCACATATACAGAAATCCCTGCCAGTTAACTGTAAGAGGAAGGAGGAAGTGCTAAGGATACCCTGTCTACATTTACAATATACTTCATCTGATGAATTTGTATAACATTTTAACACTTTTCTGGCAAGATCTGTACTGTTACAAGCTACTGCAGACCTTCCACTCTGTTTAAAAACCAAATTAATTATCCTATGAAAACTAGCAGTCCTAAAGTTCCTAATTCTGTGTGTGAGTTTACCTATGGTATGTCTTTCCATACAGAGAGATTGCAGTTCGAGATTCAGGCCCTGAAGACAGTCTGGAGCAGAATACTTTCAGTCGGTGAGAAGTGGTTTCACTTGACTAAATTTCTTAATTCTGCACATATCTCTTTGAGAGTCACTTTATATAACATAAAAGAATTGGTTATCTTATATGATTCCTGATCTTAATGTTGTATTATACACTAAACACTTAAAATATATGTCTTAAGAACGGCATAATAAACCTGATTGGTCAAATTATTCCTGTTGTGTACCCTGTACAGGTCCCATTAAATTCCGTAGTATTACAACAGGACGGAGTTAGGTCCATTAAAGCAAATGTGTGGCATTATGGGAAAACTGTCATGTTATTTAAACTATTTTGTTAGAGTAGACAGGTAGCTTTTATATTCCATGTCCTTCCATAACCTCACAATAAGCTAAAGTTCTGATTTTCAGACGTACCTATTTTCTTGCATATAACACACCTGTATATAATACACACTTTGATTTTGAAAGGGAGCTTGAAGGAAAAAAAAAGATCTTCAATTGAGGTAAATGAGGGACAGCACCTAGGGATCTAAGTCTGCTCCTGAGCTTGATGCCAGCCCTATGCACTGGATGGGGCCCACGAAGACTGATCCAGTATGTGGAGTCTAGGGCTGCTGGTCCAGGCCATCCCCATGCACTGGACCAGAGCCATTTGTTGGGTCCAATTTTATGAGCCAATTCTGGGACTGTGTGCTGGGGCTGGGGCCACCCACTGGGTCTGGGGCCACCCACTCACTCTAGAGACATTTGCCAGGTCCAACCCCACACATGTCCCCAGAGCCAGTGTCTGACTTGACATATGGTTGGGTAGGGAGGTTCCCCACAAATTTGGAATTTTGGTGTCAGGGAAGCTCCCAGAGCTGCAGCAATTAATGCTGCCACCACTCTCCTTCCACCACCTCACCAAATTTCTAGACTGGTGGGGTTCCTTTTTCCTTATACATTGTGAGCACCCCAATTTTCCCCAACTAGTTTGGAGGTGGGGGTGGGGGAGGAGGTGTGGGTTGTATGCAAGAAAATATGGTAATGCGTACTTAGAAATTCCTTTCGGGTCAGTGGAGTACTGCATTTTTGAAAATCAGGCCACTAATGCATTAGCAGCCAGAAGGAGAAACCCAACAAATTGAGAGAATGATTAAACATGAAACAATTTCTAGAAATCTCTTTAGGTCCAGATTCTGATACCCCTCTGGATATAGGGTACCACTTTATTCTGCACGTGGACATTTTGCTTTCAAAGGGTACCCTTTGCAGAGTAAGATATTTCTCAACATGGGTTAGGTTACTAGAATCCTTCCTAAATTAGAGAAAAAACAAGGCAGGAAATTTTCTTCCAAATAAAACAATTTATAACTAAATCAAATAATAGGGTTTGCTGATGCTGTTTTCCAATGACTAATTGACAGGCACATAATAATTTCCAGCATACAGGTTTCCCTCAATTTATGCGGTACATGCATTCCTGGAGAATGCCGCATAAATCAAATTTGCATGAAGCAGGAATAACTTTATAATGTAAGAAATAGGGATAGGTTCCCCTGTCGACTTCTCCCGGTGCCAGCTGGGGTGAATGTGAACAAGCAGAGCCCCGGGTGATGCAGGGCACGACACTCACCTCAGCCCCAGCTGCAGCGGCCCTGGGAGCTGCCAGCACCAGCTGCCAGCAGCCACTGGGCTGCATCGTGCCTTGAACCCCCTGGGGCTCTGCCTGTTCCCACTTACCCCAGCTCCTGCTGCAGCTGTCCCAGGAGTGGCCAATGCCAGCTCCCTAGGCTGCT
Organism: Alligator sinensis; assembly: GCF_000455745.1. Classification (NCBI taxonomy): domain Eukaryota; kingdom Metazoa; phylum Chordata; order Crocodylia; family Alligatoridae; genus Alligator; species Alligator sinensis. Next base: position 615,770 of record NW_005842877.1, read on the forward strand.
GGGCTGTACCATGTCTTAGTGCAGGCAGCTGGTGCTGGCTGTTCCCGGGGCCGCTGCAGCCGAGGCTGGGGTGGAGACAGGCAGAGCGTGGGAAAGAGCCTGGAGCCCCTGAGCCTGCAGCCGCTGCCAGCCCCAGCTTGCTCGCATCTGGCTGCAGGCAGCTGCTCGACCCTGCTGCAGACCTGGGAGCAGTGGACACAGCCTACTTGCAGCTGCTGGGCTCTGCTTTGTGGTGGGGTTTGGGGCTCCACTTCCCCTGGGGCATCATGCC
>NW_005842878.1:0-8475 GCF_000455745.1 Alligator sinensis
CAACTATTATTCTGTGATTTAGAAGGAGAAGTGTCCTACGTAAAACATGGGGTGTAATCAGTTGTCCCTAATTAGTTGTTGCTGAGGAGATCTCAACTGGAACACTGTGTACAATTCTGGGCACCCCATTTTAAGAAATAACTAGACAAGCTGGAGAGAGTCTAGAGGACAAAGCAAGAATGATAAAGATTTAAAAAACAAGTGCTAAAAGGAAAGGTTAGTCTACACAGAGGGCAGAGGAGGGCATGCTAACAGCCATCAACTATGTAGAAGTTTTTTATATAGAGGATGAAAAAAAACTATTCTCCAAGTCCACTATGGGAAGGATGAGAAGAAATCTGTGTAATTTGCTGCAAACAAAATTTAGGGGAAAATATCCGGGGAAACACCCGCTCTAAATGGTAGATTTTAAAATAGTGGAACAGGCTATGGAGGGAGATAATAGAATCTCCTTCACTGTATGTTTTTAATATTAAGTTAGACAAATATCTGTCAAAGATGGTATAAATACACTTGATCCTGCCTCAGATGAAAAGTTTGGATTAGATGATGTCTTGTGGACCCTTCCAGTTCTGCACTTCTATGATTCTATGAATTTCTAATTGTTCATAAGGTGGTAGACTCAGTAAAGTTGTGATTTTTATGCCCTACACTCTATACTGCTTCCTAATTAAACTGCTCTTAACTCCTTTCTTTTTCTTTTTCTTTTGCATTGCTCTAAACCTGGATGCACTGTCTTCCAAATTAGTGAATGGCCTGAAAGCTATATCAGATAATTTTTGGTAAATTAGAATGTGAATGCCAGATTGAAATAGTCAAAGAGAGTTTCATGCAAAACTACAAAATGGATATAGTAAATGCTGTACTTAGTAGATTAATGGAATGCATAACACACTTTTTGCCTCTGAAAATGATCCTAAATACCTGCTTGGAACTCCATTGAATTATAATACACTAATTATTTATGCTATACTGAGCAATTTTCTGATTCTCCCCTTGTAAGCAAGGCTTCAAAACTGCCTAAACTGGACCTAAATTCTGTGGTGCTCTAGTGAGGCAGATTGGAAATTCTGTGTCAGCTTAAAGTACATTAAAACGGTTTTTAATGTAATCATTATGAAAACGAATAATGCAATCAGTGCTGCAGTTACTTAGTAATCCAGGGTTACACAATTGGATTTTCAGTTCAATTTATTGTACACTTTCAATATGCCAGAGTTTTCTGTATCAACAGCACAACTCTATATTGAAGTAGTTTTTAAGGGGGAAGGTAGAGGTTTTGACAACTGGCAAGGAGGCAGATTCTGCAGCAGAATTCTGCAGTAAACAATAGGATCTCCACCAATTTCCACAGCTGTAAACTGCATGGGGTCCTGCCTATTATAAGAGTTCAGCACATAAATTCTGCACACAGCTGCACTCTGAAATTCCCCTGTAATATGTGTGTGTGTGTGTGTGTGTGTGTGTGTGTGTATGCTGTACTCAGAAGCTCTCTAAGATCCCCCTGTGTATATATTTTTCTCTCTCATAGGTCAATGGAGCTGAAATAAAATGTGCATCTGTAAAAAGAAAACTTCAGTGATGACTCATTCATGGTAGGGCTACTGCAAAGACTTTATAATCTTGGAAGAGCACCCCAGCAGATTAGTTTCTTGTGTGTGTGTCCCCTTTTTTTTAGGATTTACTGTTTTAAACACTGAAAAGACATCCCCTTTTCCTGCACCTAAGGGTTTTGAAGGGGAAATATTGATATAATAATGTTCATACAGAATCAAATGCAGTATATATGCCACGATTACTTTTTTTTATATGCCACGATTACTTTTTTTTTTCCCCCCAAGGGGGAAAAATATGAAGATATTATTTGCTTGAATTATTTTATTGTTCTAATAAAAATCAATGGATTTCTGCTAGCCCCACAACTGTTTCCAGTGAGAATTTAAGAAGGATGCTTGACTTGAGTGAGGGACATAGTTTCTGATTCTCTGGTGCCTTACATAGTGCTAATACAAAATGTGTGCAAAATACCACCCTAAGCTTTGTATACTAAATTTGGACTGGCATTCACAACTGCACAAGGGATAAGGTAGTTACAAATAAGATCAAAGAGGCTTATTCACAAAGGCAGAGATTTGTAAATGAAACCAATTCAATCAGAAATAAAGTTCAAATTCTTGAGGGTAATTAGCCAATGGAGCAAACTTCCAAGAGAAGTGATGAATTCTCTGTCATTTGCTGTCTTCAGATAAAGACATCTGGTGCCTCTCTGGAAGATATGCTTCAGTCAAAGACAAGTTGTTGTGTGTGTGCTAGAGTTAATTACATGCTAGAGAATTACATGAAGTCTTTGGCCCATGTCATGCTGGGGCTCAGACTAAATGATCTAATGGCCCCTTCTGCCTTTAAACCTAGATGAAACAGAGGCACAAAGGCCACATCCAGGTGAGCACAGATGCGCAGTATGTTGCACCACAGACCCATTTGCAGCGGCACACACCACACATGCAGGCATTCCCCATGCTGCTACCTTGCAGTGCAGGGGGTCAAAAAAACTCATGCTGAAAAAATGTGGGGCGGCACATGTGGAGGCAGTGTGTGCTGCCCAAAACCAGAGCCTGGCTGGCTGGAGCCACACTCCAGCTGCTGGCCAGGCTTCTTGCCATAGCTGCAGCCCCAGCAGGCCCTCAGAACCCCAGGTAAGTCTGCTGTCCCCAGCTGCCCCTACTCCATCTGGGGTGACTCAATATGCACCAGAGTGCACAAGGCATGGGCATTCCCAGGGGGACAAGCAGCAGCCACACAAAGTCTGTGGCTGCTACTTGTTCCCAGGGAAACAAACATTTGATATCATCTGGACACACCCAAAGAATGCATTAACATAATTGAATAAACTCCAGAGTTTTTTGAGCCAGAGTACTGATCCCAGGTGCAGTGTCTACACACGTGCCTGAGACAGCAGCAATTTGGGGGTGGAGCAGCCCTGAGCTGGCAGGGGGCATGGGGTGTCAGCTCTGGGCTCTGGGTGGCAGCATCAGGCAGCAGAGGGGCTGGCAGGAGGTGAGGGTCTGGCCACTGGCTGGCTGTGCTGACCAGGTAAAATTTGTGCTCTGTGGTTACTGTCTACGTGTACATTTGATTACACTTAATGACTCTGCCATAAGATAGTGCTGTCCCTCACAGTACTATCTTATGGTGGAGTTAATTAGTTTACTTCTCCCTAATACTGGCACACGTGTAGACTGTGACACTTTACTGCGGAGCTAACTAGTCTACTCCACAGTAAAGCCCACATGTACATCCACCCAAAGAATAGTGAATTGCCCAGCTCTCGAGGAGGGTATTTACACTTTGGAAAATCTTCCTTTACAAGGTGCTAGACACATCTTGCAATAGAAGATCAGCCCAGAGAGTGGTGTTACTCAGGAGCTACTTTTGTGATACTTATTTTGGTAAAATGTCATCACCAAGTGCTAAGAGCAGAAGGGAGTGCCATTCAAGAATTGGGCTCTATAGCCACACTCACAGATGTTCAATGAGTTGATGCCTCACTCAGCACAAATACATTGTCTCACACAACAGAAGACTACTACACCACCAAATAAGTTACCATGTTTTACTTCCTGTTGTGTGACTAGGCTTCCATTTTATGGTGGTGTTAGAGTGATGTTGTAGCTGTGTAATTTAGAAATTATGCAAGAGGCAAGGATATTTTAGGGTGATACCTTTTATTGGACCAACTGCATAACTGAGATAAAATTAACCAAGCTTTTGAATGTAAGCCATTCTTCAAATGTTCAAATTACATGGACCCAGAGGAACAGACTTCCACCTTCAGCTTTCTCTGTGCAAAAAATAAGTTTATTCTCTACCTATGGGGACTTTTTACCATCTTTAATTTTCCTTGAGCCTAAGGAAGGGCATGTGTGCTTGAAAGCTTACAGAAAAAGATAATTTTTTTGTGTGTTTTCTTAGTTGGTCTAATAAAAGGTATCATCTCTGACCCAAGAGTTCTAGGGCATGTGTGCATGAAATGGGGGGCCTAAATTGAAGCAGTGGGTTTTTAAAAGCACGACTTCAATTTAGGGCCAATTAAACCCCTGTGTTGTGCACACACTCGACTTACCTGCCTTTCCAGTGATGGGGAGGAGAGGGCAAGCTGCCAGCAGTTCCTGGGCTGCGGGGGAGGGTGGCCTGGTGCTTCCCTCTGTGGCAGCAGTGGTCCCCCACGAGGTGGCACCCGCCCGCAGACACTTGGCTCAGGCGGCCCCAGGAGGCACCACAGACACGGAGGAAAGCACTGGGCCCCTCCGCAGTTCAGGCAGGCTCCGGGGGAGGAAGGGGGGTGAAGATCAGGCTCGCTGCTTTTGGGTGGAGCCTGCCTTTCCAGGCTGCTGCCAGGCTGCCTGTAGGGCTGCCTGCAGAGCTGTGGAGCTGCACGGAGCCCCGTGCTTCACTCCATGGCTGTAGGGGCAGCAAACTAAAACTCTTTGGAGTTTCATGCTGCTGAATTTTCTACAGTGGCTGGAATTAATGCGCAATACACTGCTGGGGTGTGCAAACAATGACACCATTAAAGGAAGCTAAATGATTATAAACCATTTTAAAGTGTCATGCACACTCCTCCTTGTTTTGTCTACGCACGGTCCAAGAAATTTGCAGACATTCTTCAAATGTCATTTGAAAATTTCTTCATATTTTGCATCTGAAAGCTCATCTAACTCTATCCCAACTATGTAGTAACTATGTGGTATCTAGCTTGGTGATGAGATCTTAACAAAATGATTATCACAAAAGAAGCACCTAAGTAACACCACCCTCTAGGCTGATTCTCTACTGCAAGGTAAGTCTAGCACCTTGTAAAGGAAGATTTTCTGAAGTGCAAATACCCTCTGTGAGAACTGGACTCTTCATGCTTGAATTTGAAAGCATTTCTAACTTCTCTGAACTATGCATGTGGTTCAGTAAAAGATATCACCCTAAGAAATCTTTTCCTCTCTTTTACTTCTATTGTCAGACATGATAAATAAACATATTAGCAAAGCTATATTAAGAGTTATACTAGTGCTACTGTACAATTCTTTCACCTCAGTCTGTTTTTAACAGACTGGTGTTTAATTCAATTTTTTATTTATTTGACACACATTCTTTTAAAGACAAATTAAAAATAGAATTTACAAGTAAGGGTTCAGGACTAGCACTGAGAGGTGAATGTGCTGTACCAGGGTCCTATATTACATTTATGCAATGCTTCAGTTAAGAAAGGTACTGAATCTTAGAGGGAGAGGGAGATAATTTGGCTCTTGTTTTTCCCAGATGGATGAAAGACAAAGAGAATCTTTTATTCATCTGACACTGTTTTCAGACTCTCTTATATAATACTTGTTACCTGTGACAGACAAATGTAAATTCCTCCTGGCTTCTCCCTCCCTAATGGGAAACAGTCCTGGCTAACCCTGCAAAGGAATTGTTTTAAACTACTTTGATTATTATGGTGATTTGCAAACACCGAGGTCAACAGACTGAATTCTAACTTGATATAGTAGAGGTGGCCTCGGTTTCCACAGGCCACTCAATGAAAGCAGGTCTTAAAGTAGGGGTGCAACTTACACAATTGCAAGCATTTTCAGGCTCTTTTTTGATATCGCAAAGGACCGAAATATGACTTCAATTTAGCCCTCATTTCAATGAAGGCTGAATACATTGGTGCATGGATCCAATAGCAGACATTAATGTAAACCTATAAATTTCAGGCTAGAGTCATGAACTACATTGCCTACAATGGTCTGTTCTTTTCCCATGCATCTGTGTGTGCACATAACTAGCATGTGAGTGAATCCATAGGACTGTCTTCATATTTATTTTAATATTTAGAGCCTCTTAAATAGTATCCCTTCAGCTCTTCTAATACAGTGCAATGAACTATCACTAATATGCTCTGCTGTAGTTGTCCTCTAAAATGATTAGGACTTAGCTAACTAAATTGCAGCCTTGTAAATCGGAACCGGCACAAACTTTTTCAGCAGCATGATGTTCAGTATTGAATCTCCAATGCCAAATGGCTACAACCTCTAGACATTATTTATCATTAAAACACTCAAAGGAAAAGTTGACATCCACTTCTAGCTGCCTCTGGGTACAGGGATTTTATATATCTAATTTTAGCTGCAGGCAAAGCAAAATACAATGTCCACAACAGGATTCCAAGCTCTCAAAAAACAGCAGTGAACACTTTTCATAAATAATGTGGTAAACAAAGCGTTAGCACAATGACATAAAAATGTAGTGAATCCTTCTGAACAAAGGAGTTAGTAAAGATGTTGCTTCATGACTTAACAGTATTATTTATATTTCCTTCAGCACATTATAATTGTTCACATATTACATTGTTGTTGAAAATGTGTTTTTCCCTCCAGCATCGGTAATCTGTATACTCACGTTTTGATGTTCTAGCTTTTCTGTTTTAAGTAATCTTGGCTCCTATTTTAACACCTGTAGTCATAGACCTCAGTCCTGTACTTTATAATGCACAACTGTCACTATTATCTTGCGGTTAAAAAAAAAATCCTTGCAAGAGTGATTTCTCAAAATCAGGGGTGGAACGTATCTCATACCACAAACAAAGCTTGCAAAAAATTCTATTCACTACTCAGTCAGCTAAAATGAACTGTGCTATTTATTCCCAAACCACGTCTTCCCAAAATATCAAGTCTATGTGAGTAACAAAGGTGGTTCCATCCAAAGTACCATGCCTTTGACATAAATAAAGGGCAAACACCAGGAGATAAATCTTCCAAAATGTCCTTATAGCTAGTTAATCAATATGTCACAACAGACATATGGCCCTTTTATTTTCTCTGTTGTACTCCACCTTGGATCCATGTATAACAGTGTTGATGCCAGCACAGGGATACAAGAGCATAGAGATCAATAAGAAACACTTCTTCAGGTGTATTGATTACCATCTGCTAAACGATAGATGGCAATACATTTTTATAAGTTACACTTCTGTCTCCAAACCTGTTAAACCTTTTTGCTATAACTATATGTGACAATAAAATACTGGAGCCTGTCATAATCACACCTTAAAAGGAGATACATATTTAATTCAGATTCAGTACTAAATCAAAAGCAATCGTTTCACATTGCACAGAACTCACCCAGCTTGGGAATGGTGCATCACAGCCACTTTACTTTTATCAAACTCTTCCGTGTCAGAGTCATCATTTAAGAGCACATACTTCTCTTGTTTGCCTGCCTTCATTGTTTAATTCATTTATAAAACCTCAAAAACTGCAAAAATCTCTGGCACTTTAATTGTAACTCTACCACGGTAAACTCTTCTTGCTTTTGCTGCCCACTGGAAAGTTCAGCAGCAACTTCAGGGTGGATGACTTTTCTGTTTAAGCCTCCTGACTCTGAAAGGTGATCTTGCTGTGTGATTCCCAGAATTCTTGGGTTGCATCCAGGTTTGTTTGCTACTTGCTTGTTCCACTTGCACACAGGTTATGTTCCCAGTGCTTGCTTGAGATACAGTCACTTTGCAAGAAGTGAGGAAAAGTTAGGGGGAAAAAAGGAGAAAGTGTGGGAAAAGCCCACACTTAATGTTATTTGTTAATGTTATTTTGTTTTTACTGTTATCATCTTTAGCATATTTTTACATGACCAACTGAGGTAATATTACTGTGCTAGTCTGCTGTACCAAGAGACCAGAAGAAACCGTTTCCTGACTAAGAAAGCTATCCAGCCTAGGTGCAAGTTCAGTGCAGATAATAAATATGAAATGTTGGAGCCACAATTGACTTGCCCAGGCTGGTAGTAAGGCCAATGGCAAAGTAAGGAACTACTACTTTGTTCCCTGATTCCTAGCCCAATGCTCTAAATATTGTCTTTCACCAACAGGCTCCAGATAAAAACATACAGGGCTACTTTGAATTTCCATGAGTTAGATGTAACTGAGATTCCTGCCCTATTAAAAATGCTTAGAATGAAAGTTTAATGTAGCTCTGCTAAGTTAGTAAGCTCACCGGTATCAACCTGTTGTGAGAGGAGATTCTGAGTAATTGTGCACTGCCAGGATTTTTAGGTAGGCTGAGTTACATTAATCAAATGAGAAAGTACAGTACATACAGAACCCTTCAAGGGCAACATCCTCAAATTTCAGTTTACAGCATTTCTGACTGAATTAACTATTGGAGCTCCAGTTAGTGCCTATTATCCTTCAATTTGTGAACAACAATGAAAACAAATCTGCACACTCCCTTAAATTCATATGAATTGTTTAAGGCTTTATTTCTGTTTAGCCTGTTGTCAAACTGAATAAAGTGTACTCCGCTTCTGCACAGCTGGCTGTAGTTCTCTAACACTAATGGGGTTTTAATGTTTCAGTTAGCAAAATGATGGGCTAGATGAAGTCCGTATCCTCTCAGCCCTGATAGTGGGTGTTACTCTTCTCCCCGCTTGAGGGCAGATCAATGG
>NW_005842878.1:8485-14145 GCF_000455745.1 Alligator sinensis
TTGTGATGTGTCCTTGGGGCAGCACTTAGGGCTTGTGACATGATTTGGTGAAATTCGAGTTCACCCGAGGTCAGTTCTATATATTGGGTTTTAAACCAGAAAATTCCATAAATGTGTTTATCAGATAGGTGACTACAAAAAAAAAAATACACTGACCTCCATGCTACAGCATGCTGTTTAAGATATTATGTTCTGATTTTGTAAAATGTGCATGGTATGAGGAGTGTCTCGAGGGATGATATTGCAATAGCAAAACATCAGTACAGGTAAAATGACTTCAGCCAGCAAAATGGGAATAGAGTGTTTCCATGGGTTGTAAACAGATATCAGCAATACATTTTTTATGTGATATTATGATAATAATAATAAATGTCTGCCAGTTTTTCAGTATTTTAATCAATGAAAGTACTTTTTATTTTGAAAACTGTAAAGTGTTACTATCAGAAAATCTACATGTGAAGGAAAAAGAAATCAATGATGAAGATGTAGGTGTTATTTTGTTGGCATAGACTTCATTCTTCAATAAACAATAAATAACAAAACCACAAACACAATAATAATAATGTAGGCAACCATTGATCCTCCAGATCATGATGTATGCATAAGAGGTCTAGTCAGGTGCCTGATGAATCTGTTTGTATGAAGTCCTGCGATCATCACACCAAGACCTTTGATGCACACGCCTAGGCACGAGTATGGAGTATGGAGGAGTGGAGGCTGCCCAAGACCCACCGTTCCCCTTTAGACCATTGAGACAGAATCCAAGGCCAGATCCAGCCCAGATGTTCAGTGCCTCAATGGTTGTCGCTTCTGCCAGAGAGCAACAGATAAGAACTGCCTAACACTTCAGCAAGGGTGTGTTTCTGTCAAAGCGATGTCCCTTAGCCTTTCTGAAACCAAAGAGTGCCCACAAAGCAGTAAGGGCTAGGGTTTTGAGGTACCCTATACTCACCTTTCTCTGGAGGTTGCAACATTGTGGTATTTTATAGGAGCTACCCTACCATGAGTAGGTTTACAAAGTTCCCACCAGGCCCTCCAGTCAGATGCAGTTTATGGTCATACCCAGAATCATTATAATATGAATACACTAATATTAACCAATATTAATTAATCAATAGTTAACACTACCACTTAGCTGTTACCAATCAATATTTAAAATTAAGTTAAATTAATAGGCAATATTAATATTGATCAATATCAATTACTGTTGGTGTTAATTAATATAGTTATTATTAATGGTTGACATGTATGGGCCCTGGGTTATACCCAGGACTAATATAATAGTAATAGTAGTAGTAATATTGGTAGTGATGATGTCCAACATTTAAAAGCTGCAACCTGCCAAATTAAATGAATACCACAGATGTCAAACTTGTAACCTTGCCAGCCCAAAGGTTAGTTTGAAAACAGCCTTTTAAAGAGCTTTCTATGTCATTTCCTTATCATCAGAATTTAAAAAATGCTGTTTCAAATACTTATAAATGGATGTAATATGCAATATCTTCCCCCAGAAGTTAGTCAGTGAATTATTTCTGGAATTCAAAAGTGTCATCTATCAGCTGGATAAAACATACTCAACAAATGCTACATGTTAATCATATGCATAGAGCATACAGATTTTTCATACTTCTCATCATTACAACTTGAAAATTTTACATTTTTCTTTTATGTGTTCATATTATTTTCAATATTCATTATTTCAACCCACCTAAATATGCAATATTTCCCTCTTATTTTAAATTATACGTGGTATTATTCCTTTGAAACGAGTGGTTATTCATACTGTGGACTATCTGAAACATGTTTCTGTTATCCATAGATAGCAGTGACCCTCTTCATGAAGTTCTTTTCTCACACAGAAATGTGTGAGATCAGCTGGCTTAGAAGCATCATTCCTTTTTGCAAAACCCACAGAAGGCATCCATGGACATCAGGATACATTAAGGGGGAAAAGACAAAGAATTCTCTGCCAAGTGTTGGATGACATATAGAAATAATTACTATCTTCTCCTGTGCCCTGTGGAAATTTCCTAAGAAAGGTTATGCAGCCCCCAGCTCTAACGAATTATCCTTTGGAACCACAAATAACGCCTAAGCAATACTACTTGTTATGTGCTTTGAACTCTTGTTTATCTGTACTCTAAAAAGTGAAATAATACTATTTTTTTTAATCGAAGAGGAAGGATGAATCAGCATAAATAACAAGGCTATTAGATTATGACAGTGAGCAATGTGCTTTGTCATGGACACTTGACAATCAACTCCATCAACATACACTGATTCCATGGGCAGGCTTCCCATTAATCACAGGCTAATCACCACAGGACAAGGGGCTCAGTGTTGAAATAACAGAGGCGCAATACTTGGCTGGTGATGTAAGTTCTGCAGTCCAGTCTCATGAAGGCATCCTGGCTGCAGGAATTCCTGGCATGCAGGCATCCTGGCTCCAGTCTATGAAAATGCCATTGTGCCATGTGGATAATTGTGTCATTGCTGCTGATGTTTGGGCAGGTAGTTGCAGATGCTATTTAATGATAGAGTATTGACAGATTATTGTTGATTGCTCTTAGAATATTCATCTCATCCATCCTAAAACACACATGGACAGCTACACATGCATTGTGTTTTCAGTTACCTTCTAGCCTCCACCAAAACACATTTGAATGGTCACCTGGAAATAATCAGGTAGAGATTTAAAAAAGGATTCAGATAGCAATAGTCCAGGCTCTAACCCAGGCTGTAAGCAGCTGTAATGAGGCTCCTAACTAGGGCTGTGCGAAATTTCATTAGCCATTTCGTTTCAGAGGTGATTCAGCCCGTTTCAGTGCCCAAAACACCGAATCCGAAATAAAACAGAAAGCCCCAAAACATTTCTGAAACGAAACCATCCAAAACTTTTTGGAAATGTTTTGGATGTTTTGGAATTGTTTCAGAGTTGCCCTTGGGAAAAGTCCAGCACAGCCCCACAGCCCTCCTTTTAAAGTGCCGGGAGGCTAGGTCTGGGCGGGGGATGAAGACAGGCAGGGCAGCCACGGGGGATTCTCCTGCAGCTCCCCCCACCAGGGCAGAGGTAAGCACATCTGGAGGAGCTGCAGGAGAAGCCCCCATGGCTGCCCTGCTTGACCTCATCCCCCGCCTGGCCCCAGCCTCCTGGCCCCTTAAAAAAAAAAAGCTCTGCACTCACTGGCTGTAGCAGTGGCAATCAGGACCTCTGAGGGCTCATGGCAGAGCTACCTCCATGTAGCTTAGATCACCCCCCTGCTTGGCACCTGCACCACAGCTGTCGCATCGCACGGGTGCAGCGCAGCTTGGCAGGGCACTGTGCACTGTCTGGGAGTTGGGGTGACTCTAGCAGTCAGCTGGAGCCTGGCACCACTCAGCCCCAGCAATCCCAGCTCTCAGACAGTTTCCGTGCTGGTGCAGGTGCCAGGTGGGGGTAAGGCGATCCTCACTGCCCTGTGCTGCATGGGCGGGGGGCTTGCCTTGGCCCAAGCTGTGTAATTTCTGTCCCTAGCTAAAAGGTATTTGCAAATGTATGCTTCTAGGATTTAAAATAATCTGTTTTCTATGCTTTAGACAAATCTTTGTAGATACAGGACTTTCAGCTGCATCCTCATGGCATAGGACCTGATCTAAAGCCCAATAAAGTTGATCACTGTGTTTGATCACTGATGTTAGTAGCCAGCCCTATCATCCTGTGACTTCTTTGCCTTGGCATAAATATGATTGTTACTTCCATGGAGCTATGTCAGTGTAAGAAAGGAGGATCTGGCCCTATATATTTTAAATGACAAAACTGATATTACAAATTAAAGCTTTGTTTAGTACAGTAGAATCACAAGCATTTTTCCTCCTTAGGAGATTCCTTCTCTCACATCTGAATTAATAAGTCTGACTTCCTTTGTGTACTGCATAAAGGCCTTTTCTTTGGTGAGGAACATGCAGCAATCCAGTTTGAACTTAGAAAAGATTTTAAAAAAGGTGCATTGTCAGAAATTGTCTGTGTGGTGCAGCGTACTTGAAATATTTCATATCATTTCATAAAGAAATTCTTAGAGCTTTACCACTTAACAATCCTCAGTGCAAGATGGTGTTATTTCACCAAATTTTGTATTTCCTAACCTGAGCACCACAAACACTAAAAATATATTCTCCATGTTAGCTGAGAATAAAAGCTGTTGAAGTAGCTGCTGACATCTTTTTCCATTCAGAGATGCAGAGAATTAGCTGTTTTTCCTGCAATTCTTCTCAACTGCATAACAGAGAAATAAGTTCACATTACAAAAAATGTGTTAGTCTAGTTATTAATTAACCTCATATTCTGATAGCAGACACAATCAAACATAGCATCAGCATTGTTAGAAAACAAGATGACAGCTGTGCCTTCTTGCAAAATGACAGGCAGTAGGGAAGAAGTGTGAGCACAGATATATATTTAATATGTTAGCCTGCAAATAGCTGATCCTTATATCAGCTTAATGGTATCTGCAAAAAGGTCGTTTCCATTTTACCCTGCCTATTTAACTTCATCAAATACCTGATGTCAGCAAGATTGGAGGCAAATGAAAGGTATCTTTATCTCAAACTGCTGTAGGGTCAATCTGTAACCCATAGAAGTATAATTGGGGGGGAGGAAGGGGAGGGATCCCTCTGAGTCCCTCTTAAAATACAAATAAAATCTTGGAAGATACAAAACCTGGAAGTCAGTCATAAAGCTAATGCATTAATGTATCCTATTTTGAAATTTGTGTCACTGGCAGAATAGAAACCATGAATAGTAAAGTTGCCTGTATCTGTATATTCCAATGCATATATAAATACTGACTAAAACAATTCTAATTATAGAAAAAAAAATGAAATCGTAAGCCACAGATGTGGAAATTTTCACTCAAAGGGATTTGTAGATTTGGTATTTGTAAAACAATTTAAAATACTTTTTTAAACAAGCAATTAAAATAAAATGTTTTAAAAGTATTTTTGAAGAAACATACAACTTTGGTGCTAGATGGAAGAATATAGTTTAAATTGCAATTGCAGTGGTTCTGATTCAGTGTCATTTGAACTCGGTAAGAAGCAATTGACTTTAATGGGCTTTGACTGAGGTCCAGGAAGCTTGATCCAAAGCATGCTATAAAATCAGGGAATCTTTCCATTGACTTCAGTGGCCGTTGAATTAGGCCCAAAGGGCAAAATCCAAAGAAGGATTTGGGCACCTCCAATTTAAGCATCACTATGCATAACTTTCAGCATCTAGCCCCAGGGTGGAATCCGTAGCCCAGAGGTAGGTGCTTGGGGATACCAAGGGGTAGGTGCCTAGAAGTATGAGATCTGGGCTCTAGAGCCTCAGCCTGAAGGCATTCAAACCCATATCTATCACTTCCCAGGAGCAGAGACATAGCAATCTCTTTTAGCACCTGCAGCACAGGTGGGGAAGACTTGGTGGGATTATGCTGACAATTGCAGGGGAGCCAGAGGAGGAGTGGAGTCTTACCTACCAGGGCTCTGCTCACTCAAGTGGCAGGTAGCATTGTGATGTAGCAGCAGGAGCTTGGCCTGATGCAGCTGAGGGATAGGCAGTGGTGCAGGCTTTCTGTGGATACCTCATTCACTGCCCCCCCCCCCCCCCCCTTCTGGGTCAGGCGTGGCCCCCCCTCGACGCC
>NW_005842878.1:14155-39073 GCF_000455745.1 Alligator sinensis
TTCTGTCTTTCCCACCTCCTCCCTCTGCCCCCCCCCCCTTTCTGGTGCAAGGCTGTGCATCCCATGTCAGAGCCTCCTAGGGCAACATAATTCAGACTCCCTTTCCCCTTAGATACACATGCCTGCCATGGCAAAGACTCCTGGGGGGATAGGCCTTACTGTTGCCCTGCACACATACCACCCTAGTTACACTACTGCCCAGAAGACAGAGGCTATCCTAGGTAACAGGATGGGGAGTGGGAAAGGGTATCCTCCACTCCCTTACCTAAAACTGTGCCTCTGAAAAGAAAGGAATGGAAGATTCATGGGGTCACAAAGGGAAAGCACAAGAGACAGCATGGGTCTGTAGCTTAAGAGTTAAGGGAACCACTTGAGAGGGTAAGCCTTGGTTCCATTCTGCTGCTTGGACTATTCATGCACCTTGCATTAGACAGGCATAGGACAAAATAAAATAAATTGAAGATGGTCCTGGGGACAGAGCTCAGGATTGCTTTGTTTATCCCACCTTAGGGATTCAGGATGCCCTCACTCAGAGTAGCCCATAGCCTGGTGACTATGCCACTCCTGCAAGGCAAGAGATTTTGGCTCATGTGTCTTTAGTCTAAGAAGGGTCTGTCACCCATGTCTTCCAATACCTGATGAGTTCCCCCCTGGGTAGTATATAAAGGGTAAGTTAGTAATAGCAGCAGCGGCACTCTCACCTGTGTATGATTAGGTACTTAGGTACTGCATTACCTAGTTTCATGATTTAAATAGGAGTGGGGCAGTCTTGGGCAAATGTAGAAAGTAGAACTGTAGGTGCCTACACTTTCAGGTTGATAAAAATAAGCACTTAGCAAATTTAGGCACCTTTGTGTTTAGGTGACCATTAAACTCAGATTGGATTGAAACTTTGGGTTTAGACTCACCTAAATCCTGTTTTAGGTTCATAAATCTGCCTTGGGACCTAGCCAAAGGCACATAGTAAATGTAGGATTAATGAGAATTTGAACATAGCTATCCTTTTCTGAAGGCTACCAGTATGCTAATAAGAGCAGTTTATCACCATTGAAATAATATTGGAAATCTAGATTTTAAAGATCATGCCTTCTTTAACAAAGTCAGGGTGGTTAGAAGATCTTTCCTGTTGCAATATTTTGCTATGATGGTAATTTATGCATTTTTTCTCATTTAGCTTAATTTAAAATGATTTACTCACCAACCTGCAGTCATATTTTCACGTCTTTTCTAATAAAAACAAACTTGACTTTTTGAAGAAGTCGCAGTATGTCAGATTAAAGTGCAACTATCCACTTGAAGTCTCTAACAAGTTCTGTGCCACTAAGAGTCTTTGATTTCTGCATTTAATTATGTCTCATTGGATTATAATAATCCTATTCCTCCTTGTTTCTTATACTCCATTTTTCATACTTGTCTTGCACTTAATTAAAAATGCCTCCTTTCCTACCAGCTGGGTAGTAAAATTAAGGCTGACACACAAGAGAATTTTGCATCTGGAGAAATCTTATTTTTAACCTCTAAAACTCAACACCTCAGGGGTTTGTTATGGGTGAACTTTTATTCTAATATTTTGAAATTTGCCAAGGAAAAAAATCCCATCTGTACTGCTCAAATATGAGATAAGTTTCCCGGGACAGCTGTCCTAGATATTGCCCACCTTCCAAAGGGATTATAACCTATAATATTGTACATCATTTTGACCAGGTTTTTTCTCTCTAGAACTGTAATTATAGATGTGCTCAAGGGCTCAGAAAATATTTGGGAAGTCACACAAACAGATAAGATCCGCAGGCTGGGAGACAGCTGCAACATAGCCCACCCTGTATGATTTGATCATTCCTTCTGGGGAAAAGGCAGCATTATTAGTTTTCATTGTGATCACACTAAGTGAGGCCTGCCACTACAGGTGACCTTTCTAATGAAGATAGTGATTTATTTTATTCCAGAGATTTTCAGTAGAAAATTAGGAGTGCTGGGGTCTTAGATAGCTGAGAAAATTGGTAATGGGATCCCAAGCCTTTCACCTCAAGTTCAACAGCTTGAATACAGCCCAGGTAACTGACTCGTTACCATCTGAAGTCTGTTTCTGTGGCCTTTGTGAAGTGAGTTGGTGATCTCATCTAGTTTGTAGAAAAGTAGGATCCTCTCACACATAAAATCCACTACTACAATAGGCACTGATTAGGATTCTTATTCACAGTCTCAGCAGAGAAGTCAAGTATTGAGTGGCTATGGACCATTAGCCAAGGTCCCTCTAGGTCATCTTCAAGACACATTGGCAAGGTAGCATAGTCTTGCACTGCTGCTACAGTTTCTGTCCCACTGAGGCAGAAGTAGAATGAAACAAAAAAGGGATATACCCTCCAAGGGGATACTAAATGGAGGAGGTCAACAAAATTCAGTAGAAGCATAACATTCTCCCAGTAGTTCTATAACATTTTCCCATGAAGTAGTCATACAAAGTCTCATTTGATAATCTCATGTTCAGGTCACTGCACTGCTTTACTTTTTCCCTTGACTGGAAATTAATGTATTCAGTATGAACTATTACATCAGGCATCTACAATTGTTGACAATGATATAGCTATGATCAACACTCCTCACCACTTTCCAATTTCACGTCTTCTGGTTACCATACAGGACTGCATGTGAGGAGACATTTGAGGCAGACTATGGTTTACCTCAAATGCACTTAAGTCAATATAATTTTGTATATCTAGGTACCCGGAACTATACCGAGACACCCCAAAGATTGGCCTGTTTTTCCAAAGCTTTGATTATTCAATTTCTTATAGTACATATGCAGGCATGTAAAATGACATATATGCACACATACATATATATAAAATTAGACCTTTGTTCTTAAGTTCCAAATTTCTGATACCCATGATTGAAGATACTGATGTTAATGCTTCAGTATCCCCATGTATAAAACAACATCGTACCACTAAAGGAAACTGCCTGCTTGCAGTTAAACATGTGGAAGTCTTTTGGAGGCTGTCAGTAAGAATATCTTAATATATCTTGCAATCCTGTAATGTTAATTCTCAGTTCCCAAGTCCTGGAATAAATCAATGGCAAAATTCTCACTGACTTCACTAGGACCAGTGTGGCACCTCTGGTAATCAGATTATACCTTTAAGGCATCTTAAATCTTTACAATGAAAGATTCTATAAAAGGGAGACAGGAGCCACGTTTGATATGTATTCCTACCATCTCCTTTAGGAACACTGTGTGACAGGGGGTAGCAGGATGGGCAGCTTGTCTGCATTCCGTTCACGTTTGCTGTCCTTTGCATGGTGTATACAAGTTGAAGTTCAGGGAAGCGCAAGAGCCAGGGACATCTCATCTAGCACCAGACAT
Organism: Alligator sinensis; assembly: GCF_000455745.1. NCBI lineage: Eukaryota > Metazoa > Chordata > Crocodylia > Alligatoridae > Alligator > Alligator sinensis. The sequence goes on from NW_005842878.1 coordinate 17,520, forward strand.
AAAGCATATTCTTACTGTAATGAGCTCTCTGCAAGGAAAGAGGATTACACAGGCTCTTTGCAAGTCTCATAAATGCAGAATACCTTGGTGAATAATAAAATCACCCTTTTCAAAAACTCTTGGCTAGACTCATAACTTGTGTAAATCCTCTGGAGGCAAATAGACTTACATCATGGAAGAACTTTGCTTGTTGCGTAAAAGCTCATTCTGTTCTTAGGCGGATTGAAAGTTTCTGTCTTACAGAGTGGGCATTACTCATTATGACACTATTGGCTAGGATCTAGGTTTTATTGAGTGCACACACTTCACTATGAAATCAATGGCATTAAGTGTGGATATGTTTGGCAAGGACATCTAATTTATATGCATTGTAAAAACATTGCAAAATGTTGTTTCCCCCTTACTCCACCCACACCCAGTATTATATCAAATGGCTAATACTCTCAAGATTTAAGACAATGGATACGATGAATGATTACAACCTCCTTGAAACTAAATTCACAAAAAAATTATCTTTAGAATTTCATCTATTCTGTTAAAAATAGGTAGTAATCAGTTACTACAGTAATCATTAACAATACCACTATTGACAATACCATTGTTGCCAAAGTTGCTTCAACCTCAGAAATCCATCAGCATTCTAATTAACGTGTTTTAAGTCAATTGAAAATGTAGCTGTCCTCTTGGTTTGATAACAAAGAATGCTGCAAGCAAATCAAGTTTGTAAGAAAACTGAATTCGTGTGTATATTGTCTCTCTTATGCATTTAATTTTTTTATATTATCATTTAAACTCTACTCTGGTGCTGCATTATTAGTTGCTAAGTTATTAGTCACTCATTATTAGCTGTGGTGGCTGGAAAAAAATCTATAATATTTCAGACATTTTTTCAGTTCTGTTCAATCAAGTAGACTACTCTGTGCTTAGTGTTACAAACATGATGGGGAATTTTATCTTAGAGGCAACTCTAGAGAAATACATTTACTATTTCACTGTTAAGAGCAGAACTAGTGTATTTCTTTCTTGACTCGTCAAAGTCAGCCAAAAAAACAATAGGCCAAAGAAACAACCGCCATTCTTGAGGTGAAGATCCATGATTGTTAAATCAATTCCAGTGTTGTTGAAGCATGTTTGCTTTGTAATTCTCTCCTCTGATCAACATTTCCTCCATATCCCAAACTTTGCTATTATGTTCTAATAACTATTGTGCGCCATTCCACCTATATCTGCAGCTATGCATTGTTAATTAGGGCTGTGTGAAATATTGATGAGTGTTTCTTTTCAAAGCTGTTTTGATGTGTTTCCAACTCAAAACAGCAAAATCGAAACAAAACAAAATGTTTCAAAACAGCTTCAAAACAAAATGAGGGCACTCAGAACAGCCCGGTGGCTGGAGGCCGGGGAGAACTAGGGCTGTGCTCCACCTCCTGCCACTGGGCTCAGCTCCATGGGGCTAGTGGAGCCACTCAGAGCACAGCTCTGGCTCTCTCCCACCTCCTGTCACCAGGCTGCATTTTGAGAGGCTCCATCAGCCCCACGGAGCTGAGCCTGGTGGTGGGAGGCAGGAGAGAGCCACTGGCCAGGGCTCCACATTGAGTGGCTCCGCCACTGGCTCTCCCACTACTGGGCTGAGCTCCATGGGGCAGGTGGAGTCACCCGGAGCACAGCCCAGTGGTGGGAGGTGGGGAAGAGCCAGGGCGGAGGTCCAAGTGGCTCCTACAGCCCCATGGAGCTCTGCCTGGTGGTGAGAGGTGGGGGAGAGCCAGGGATGTGCCCACCCCCCACCACTGGGCTGAGCTCTGTGGGGCTAGTGGAGCCACTTGGAGCACAGCCCAGTGGCGGGAGGTGGAGGAGAGCCCATTCTGCACAACTCCTCCCAGGGGCATGGGTCCCCAGATCTGTGCATGGGATGACAGGAGCCTGCTGTTGCTGCCTGGAGCCAGTGGTAGCACGAGTCTCCCTAGTGCTGGGTGCGGGCTGCACCCAGCACCAGTCCCAGGCGGCAGAGGCAGTCTCCTGTCATCCTGAGCAGATCTGGGGGCCTGCACCCCAGGAGGATTGATTCCAACACAGGCAGATCTGCTCTTGGGATGACAGGAGGCTGCCGCTGCTGGCAAGTCACTTGAGTTTTGCTTGTCAGCAGCTTGAGGTGCAGTTTCCCAGAAACCTCTGCATGTATCCCCTTGAAACTTGGCAGGCATCATGCCCTTAGAAGGGGCTACCACTCTTGCAGGTTTCATCCAAATCAGGCAAGAAATTACAAAGTTATAGGTGAAATGTCAAAACCGCAAGACAGTTTTGATGAAACAAAAAAGGACAGTGCTTCGAAATGAAATGAAATGAAATGATGAAACAAAACACTGTCCCTTTGAAATGGCAAAACAGAAGTCAAAATGAAACAGTGCTGTTTTGCACAGCTCTATTGTCAATACACTAGCCAACCACAAGGGTTTACATTAGTTTCCTTCAACAGACTTAAAAGTGGCTTGGGAATTAGGCATTTTATAATATCTTTTCTGGAAGCTCAGAGGTGTTGTTTAACTTTACAATTACAATTACAGCAATTGTATTTTTAACAGATGCTCAGACCCCTATGTATTAAAGTACATAGGGGCAAGCCAAGAGGACTCCTGCTCCAACTCCAGCTCCAGCTCCAGGATATCAGATTATGAAACATCTCTGGAATCAGATTTTGATTCTACTGTCTCATTCATAGCCCAACTGACCAAGCTAATTACTAAGACTGAGGTTGAAGGTATATGCAGCACAGGATTCATACAAAAAATAGTAGTATAAGCTTTCAATAAACCTGAGCAGACTGTTAGAACACTGAATTATTTTATGTCCATTAATTCTGTTGTCCTCCCTTCATGTCCCCTTTGTGTCAAACTTTGGAGGTAGTACCCATTGTGGTAAATTATCTTCCAGGAAGTCCCACAGCAATGAAACTCTCAAGTGAAATTCTGCCCGTTTGGTTCCATTTCCAGCAGGCTGCCTAGCTCTTGTTTGAAATGGTCCCCTTCCCCCAAAGAATGTTCAATACTAAAAATGTTAAAAGCATTTAGCAATATAAAACATTAAAAATGACAATCACTTTCTGGTCTTGTTTTTATTACCACAGTCCTTTTCATAATGAGAAATTATGTAGCATTAATGCCATTAAGCTATTTTTGTTTAGGACTCGTAATCCATGCTCCTATCAATTCTCCCCTAGTGTCAGCTCCTATAATCACCCTTTTCACCTTTCATTGGACAATTTTCTGGGACTACCAATAGTAATTAATTAAGTCTCACACTCCCAGTCTGTTGTCCTCCTAGACTTCTTGTATATGCACAGACTCTGTTTTCAAAGCACTACTTGCATCCTCGTGAGAGATACTCCATGAGAATGAGCAATTCTGGGGGTCAACTGTTACTTAACAATGTTCTGGGACATTTAACTGGGCTGAAGGACTCTCCATTTATGTTGTCATAGGAAAATTTTCTGGCTATTGGGCATGCCACTTTTCATTTTGTTTATTTAACAAAAGAGAGATTTTTACAAAGACTCAGAAACCCTATATATCAATCCAGACATATATACGTTTAATATAAAATACAACATGTCAAAAAAAATGGATAGTGCAAGGTGATGGCCGTGGCTTTGTTTTCCTAGTAAACTATGGTTTAGAGTATGTAAGGGCATCTAGGACACTAAAAATGTGGATGAGGCCCCGTGATAAAATTGTTCCAAGTCAGAGTACCTTGCCTACCCCCTTTTATTAATTAGGACAAGCAGGTATCTACCATAGATTTCAGTTTGCTTTTTAGTGGTAAACCAATAAAGCTATCAAAATTTGTATACTGTAAAAGGCAAGCATATGGGAGAAGCAGCCAAAAATTAAATGGAATTATCCACCTATAAATGAATAATGTTAAATCAACTCTAAACTTTCTAATTGAAGTTGCAATAATGGAAAAAAAAACAACTTATCATTGGTGGGAAGCCAGGAAATGGATGTGCCAAGAGTGACACATTTTTAATGCAATTTTACTATAAATAATAAATTTTAAGAAGAGAAATGTCTTCATTGTGTCACAGTTAAATAAAGGTGTCTAGAATTCTCCTTTGTAAAAAAAATGTAGCTTGTGCCTAATGTGCTGATATTAAATAGGTCCCTGAGAAACACAATCTGCAAAGGATGTTTCTAATTTAATACTCAGCATTTTGTCAATGATTCTCATTATGGGTGAAATGGAAATGCAGGGTAAATAATAGGTCTTTGTCAAATGTTCTATTTTCTTTTTACTTTGACCCTATTCTAGAGGGTGATGTTTCTCAGGAAGGACAGAAATCAATTTCTCATTTAGAGACAAACAATGAAAATATTCCTATGAATACATTAAGTGTGAGAATGGTGTTGTATGGGAACTGGGCTTTATTGTGTATCAGTGAAATGAGACCTTTATCTCACTGGGCTTCACATCTATTATTAGTGCTAATATGTTCACAAGATTTGTTCAGGTAATATTCGGAAACTCCAGATTTTCCTTCAGGTATATTCCTCATCTCAAAGGTCTAGAAATAGAGATTGAAACATTATATATGATTTTTGATAGTTATTGGTTTCAGGCAGCTCAGGAGTATGCATGCAAATAAATAACTACATGTGAGATTACACTGCACTGCAAGACAATCCTCGTTTAGAGCATTTTTTTTTTATTTCCATATTTGTCCTAAACCAGGATGTGGAAAAATTAAAATAAATAAATAAAAGCATGAAATACTGACTTAATTTATCTGACATTTCCTTTTATAACTGTAGGCAGTCATGTCTTGAAAATGTACAATCTTTCCATGAACCATTATGAGAATTTAGGAGTATTTTTATAAAAGAGGAGGATGGGCTAGAATGAACTGGAAAGATTTGCAGGCTGGAATGCCCTTAGAAAGAGCCTGATTTGGGGAATATTGACTGTCTAGAATGCACTTTCACCATTGCCTTGCAAACAAACCAAAAAACTGGCACTTAATTTTAAACTTGGTGCATTGCCGTGCCGAGCCCCGTGCATGCCCAGAAGAGGCAGTGCATTACTTCAACCCAGCTCTGCAGCATCTGTAAGGATTAGGTGGGGGTTTTTTGGGCACTTTTGTCTAATAGCTGATTGAATCAGCTTTAGCCAGAAGTGTCAAAAAGCCTCACCAATTCACCTGATCTTTACAGATGTTTCTGAGTCAGGTTGGAGTAACCTGCTGCTTCTTCCAGTAAAGCACTGTTTGTTTATTTTTAACATCTGCAAGCAGCCAGAATGAAGGCCTCATCCAAAGCTGCCACTACTTTGGACTCTGATAGGCACCATGTTATTTCCTTGTCTGTGCCAGGCCTAGGCTGTGGGCTGGTTGACTGAGGAAGCAAAACAATATTTGGCCCTTCCCTCTTCTACCTAACACACAGCTGTGTATGTGAGAGAGGGAGGAATAGCCCACTACCCTCTGCACCTTTTTCATTCCAGCCTGCATAGGCTCTAATGATACAGGCAGCCTTTAATGGGAAGTAAGGAAGCTTCTTATACCCCTAGGTTGTCTGTATGAGTGAGGTGGGCAAAGTACAAGCTGCATAGTAGCATATCTAGGGATGGGAGAGCAGGGCACCAGCCCCTGGAACCAATTTAGATGAGGTGCCAGCATGGTGCTCCCTGGGAAACCTGTGCAATGGCAGAAGTAGCACATGCCACTAGTGTAAGGGGAGCTTATGCAGCCACAGCAGAGGTGGCAGTCTCTTGCATGAGAGGAGACTGAGTCACTGCCACTACTGCCACCAACACATTAGCAGCTACAGCAGTGCGAAGGTCTTTTGAGTCTGTAATAAGACTCTCTCCTGCATAGTTCCCCCATCCCTGTGCCTCTAAAGATGTAGACTGGCACCTTGCACTCCAACTTTAATGATTTTTTTTGTGGAAAACATCATTTACTGATACTTCTAATTTTTCATGCCAAGAAAAACTTAAAAAAAAAAAACCTCCCATGGGCAAGTTTTAGAAATGTCTTTTGGAAAAAAAAATCTTTTTTTGAGAAATGAGTGTTACTATTTTAACTCCATACCTTCATTAAAAATATTGAAATTACTTTAAAACTTATGATCCAAATGCTTCACCTGAATTCTGCAACATGGACATGACTGCAAATTTAAAATATGTAATGAAATCATTTTTCAGAATTTAGACCAACTTTGTCAAATACATCTTTCACACACATTTAGCATAACTGTGTGCCAAGTTAAAGTTGCATACCTGCTGGGTGTGCACTGTTTCCAATCGCATATACAGCTGCAGGACACATACATCATTTGTTTCTTAATGAGTTCAGATGAAGCACTGTTAATCAGTTGGAGAGTGGGAAGTGGGTTTCACCAGTTTTACTCCCACACATTTAAATTATCATTTCTATGCTGTTGGGCAATACAATGAGCTGCAATATACTTCACTTGTGTCTTGTCATCTTCATTTCTATAATTTGCATCTTCAAGTTGCCTCCCTCGTGGGGATGTTGGGGTGGTGTGGGTGCATGGTTGAATGCCCAGAGGTTGCAAATTTGAGGTCGTAGCAGAAGTGCTCACGGTGCGGCCCTGTCAGATTCTAACAAATCTGTGAATTCTGCTAAATATCTTGTCATGAGGATATGAGAAGGAAGGACTATTGAATTTATGGAAATGAAGCATCTATAGTAGGAAATACCTCCTGCAACTGTTGAATGGACTCTTTTATCATTCATGTGACTATAAGTCTGTTGTGACTTTTTGATCCTTTCACAAAATCTTGCACAGCAGCACAAAGCATTATTTCCTACATCATGACCATTATTAGCCATGCCATTCAGAACAGGCCATTTTTACCTCAGTCTAACCCTAGCTGAAAAATCTGTTGCCTCTTTGCCGCATGTTTACAAATCAGCATAGTCAAGCACTAAAGTTAATTATACAGTACCTACATGGTTCAGGTACATTTTGAAATACTTCTCTACCAGCCAGACTTTCTCTTGCTGTGAGGAGAGGAAAAAATATAGAGACTTAGCTTTCTGACTGTGCAATTAACCTTTGAAAACGAGTTCTTGTGCTATGCTAATTAGCAGGCACTTACCCATCTGGGTTGTCTTAACTATTTCAGATTACCACCTCAGAAAGATATGGGGAGTCTATGTTTTATCTCAAGGTTTGGGATCATGTCTTGTAAGTGGGTGGAAGGAATTTGGTCTGTAGGCTAAATGAGTATTCTCTCCCAAATAGCTGGTAAATTCTAGTATATTATCTTTTGTAGTTTTTTGAGAGAGATGAAGTCCACTGAGGATTTAAGTAAGATATATAAAAACTTAGTTATTTCTTAAAATGAAAATTTATATATGAACTAAGGTCACCAGCCTTAATGGTGGCAGTTTTATACCTTCAACCACCTAATTTGCTGTCCTGCAGTATAACTTAATGGCTTCATGGCAGTGATGTCTATATCTGAACAAATGATAAAGTGCAGGGATCACTACTTGACCTTTATAGGCTAAGACTCTTAAAGGATATTTTCAGTATATCCCCTCTTCCAACAAAGTTTCACTATTTAACCAGGCTACTTGAAAAATTCTCATTTATAGTTACCATGTAAAAATTCAAATTTACTTCTTAGAGACTTTCATTTTCTTGTTGCTAGTCAGGAAGTCACAATTTAGTATCAGGAGAAATTTATTTTCAACTGAAATAAAGAGGTAATAAACAATGGACTTGGAGAGTAAAGGGTACAGTGGTGGGAGGGTGGTAAATAGGATCCAGAGTTAAGATTAGGCTATTGTTTGTGAAGACAGGCAGTCTGTTCAGTAGAAACCAAAGATCAAAGGTAAAAGGAACATTAGTGTAACTCAGTTTTGAAGGGTTAAATGCATAGGTTATATACTTACATCTGAAATTCATGAACTCAGTCCAGCAATATTATAAAGAAAGAAAAGATGAGACTATTTCAACATATCTTTTCTATTTTACCTCAGTAAAGGTAGTTTTGGTTTAACTTAATTCGCATTTATTATCTTGATAGTGGGTATATGCAACTGAAACTCCTGCTAGAAATGGAGGAGATTCCCTTCCTTGTTTCTCAGGAATGTATTCAGATAGTTTTATACTTCTCTCACATAGGAGAAACTCAGAAGTAACTCTTCAGAAGTCCATGGCTTTGGAGGAATAAATCTATGGAAAATTGAAAATTGTTTATTGAATGGGTTAATGGTTTTCTAATACAGATAAAACAGAGTTGCATTCAATATGTTTTGGGACATTTTTAGCATAAAACCAGAGCTTGATTAATAAAGGTGGCATTACTCTGTGCCATGGACACTACATTACATGGCACATGTCCTCTGAATATTAAAGATAGGATTGAGTAATAAAGCTGAGATCCCAATCCAGATCTTAATTTCTTCCACATTTCTATGTATACTACACAAAGAATTGCAAAACAAAGTTCTGGTTTATTCCAGTCCCAAGTATATATGGAGTAGATAAAAGGTGACTTTGCTTTTCCAAATAAGGCTGTTTATGATATTTTGAAAGCTACATATTACAGAACAACCTTTACTTGCTTACTCTGTGCGATTACACAGTACTCTGCAGAAAGAGGTGCTATAACTACAATGTCTTTATATTGTAGGATTTATTCCTTTCTTCATGAGAAAATCTGAATCTCATTTGCATCAATGTGAGTTATTCATTTATGGAAGAGAGACAGATTAACATTTGGGTGATTTTTTTTGGCCTTTGTGAACAAAGTGAACCAAAACATTTAAATGAAAACAAAACAAAACATATGTATATACCTGTCCCACAGCTACAGATTTTTATAAGAAGTCATCCTTCCATGTATTCAGTTTTTCCTCTTATATTTAAAATTGAACTCAGTGCAGGAAGTTAAATTTTCCATCTAGGACTATGATCAACAGATGTTGATTTACAACACAGTACAGCATAGTCTAGAGAAGGTGTGTGCAATTATTTCAGTTGGCGGGCCACTTAACCTGGTGAGCTGTTGAGGGCGAAACACAAAATCTTTCAGAAAGTATCATTTTAACAAATGATATTTAAAAAATAAATCACATATAAGAAGTCAACTATAACATTTTAATTTTATTTCAAAAATAATTTTTGCCCCCAATTTTTTTTTTTAGTAATGTATATAAAGGTGATTACATAACTCAAAATAAAGTCTTACTCTTGTATATTGTGTGTGGGGGGGGCGGGGACAGGTGTGTGCATGCAGGGGATGGGTATGCATGTGTGTGTGGGGGGGGTGTAGCGAATGTGAGGGTGTGGAGGGGTTGATTGTCAGGGTGTGTGGGGAAGTGGGTGTGTACGTGTGTGTGGGGCTGCCCGTGTGTTAGTCCCAGGAGTCAGCCAACAAAGGGGGGAGGGGGGAAGAGGCAGAGGTACATGCAGCTTGCCTGCCTGCAGTGGCTCCTCCTTCTTCTGCCCCTTTTGCGATGCTCCAGATGCCTTCCACCCACTCAGCTGCCCACAGGTGGCTGCTCATTGTGCTGGGTGGGTGGAGTAGGTGGAAGGCAGCTGGGAGCTGGAGTTGGGACCCTGCCTAGCTGGGCACATGTCCCCATGACCATTGCCCTTCCCTGTACTACCTACTGCCCAGAGCAATACAGCAGGAGCAGGAGGAGGAGAAGCCACTGGTAGTGGGGGAAGCAAAGCAGTACTTGGGTGGATGCAGCAGCAGATGGAGCAGTCCCATTGGGAAGCAGTGCATGCTGGCCAGGGCTGGGGCCGTGGCTGAGACCGGGACCAGGGTGGTGCCATCACTGGGCACAGCGCGGGTGCAGGTGGGAGCATGATGTGGGCTCCCCCAGGTGGGAGTGGGCAGGACTTGGCCCCATACAGAGTGTTGTAGGGGCAGCTGCAGGGTGGACACAATCAATTGGTGCATTGGATATGGCCCATGGGCCGTATTTTACCCATCCCTGGTCTTGAGTAAGACAATAATGCACAGAAAGTTAAATGAGTGGAAATGTAATTAGGTTCTGAATTATTAGACTAAAAGTGTAACCGTGAACCTAGATGAGTTTAAATAAAAATGGCAATCTAAACAATGTTGATTTGAAATACTGCATTCTCCCGAACAAGCCTTGAAGAAAAGGCATCTGTACACCTGGAAGAGATTTAATTTTAGGCCAAGACCTAAAACTCTATTGTCAAGCTTCATCTGTGTTTTCACACGTCTTAAAGCCTTAAAGGCATTCTATTAGTGAAACAATATAAGAAATAAGAGAGAATAGGACCAAATGGAGGACAGGAATCTCTGAGGAACAGAAAATGCTGGATAATTATTTGAAAAGCCTCTGAGGATCAGATTTACAAAGGTGTTTGGGCACCAAAAAATCCAGGTTGCTACATGCTTATGAGGATTATAAAAGTGTTTAGTCATTTGACTCTCCTTGAGTTCAGTTTCTTATCACTGGAAGTCATAGCAATCTAGACTCCTAATTCACTTTTGAAAACAGGACATAAACTTCTGAGTCATTTATGTGCTTTTGGACATTTTTACCTGCTGTACTGTTGCTGTCAAGCAGATCAGGCAGAGGCAAACACTGATATTAAGATGTCTGTAATGTAATTTCTAATTATCTTAAGGATATAAGCCCTAGCTAGGAATAGTTAAGTTATTCTGTAAGCCCTTTATTAAGTATTTTTTACTTCTATATGCTTTAACCTTTTTTCTGACAGATGTCTATAACATAAATGAATACTTATTCATATTGGGTGCCTAGAGATACCAAAAATTAGCCTGATTAGAGAGGAAAGCAGTGAGCATGCAACTTCTGAAAATCAAGCCCCTTTAAGATGTCTCAAACTCAAAAAATCATTAGGCATTTTGAAAATCTTATGATACCTAAAGCAGATTGTGTATAGGGGCCAATTTTACAAGAAAAGCTGAACATTCCTGGCTTCTATTGAATTCAACTGAAAGTAGATGTCTAATACTTTTGAAAGTCAGCCCTGTAATGTGTATTATACACTGTCACTTGCATGTAGGCAGCAACACTGCCAAAATTAATGTTCTTTGCGCAACAGCTGGAGGACAAAGAGTAAGGCAGTTGATTTGGTCTACCACACTTAAAATTCCCATGCAGCAGGAAGCTGTAAATCCCAAAGCGTCAGGGGCTGCAATGTTGAGGACAGGTGAAGGCACAGGATAAATGCAGAGGACAAGAGAAGCTGAGTCAGTGCATATCCTGAAATATAAGGAAGAGGCCAGTCACAGAGCAATATTTTGGTTCAGCCCTTAGAGTTTATAAGGTACTAAAAAGACTCTTGTACATAATTTACCAGCAGAAATGTTTATTCTGTAGAAGTGAGAAGAAACAATAATAAGGTGTATACACATCAATTATTGAAAACAGTTTTAGCAAATACAGTTTTGTCCCTCTCCCCCAACAAACAAAAATATTCTGAATGATCAAAGTTGATTTTTCTTTTTTTCCTCAAACACCAAATATATACCCAGCACTAAACTAGATTGGCTCTAGTCAGATAGGGGGAAAAATGGGGAGGAGGAACCCTGTCCGCAAGGCAGATAATCCTTTCCCCATGTCTCAGATCTAAGAATAAGTTTATCTTTTTCAAATACTTCCAAATGATACTGTTTTATAAAAGTTATCTTGTTGGTAGAACATTTAACATATAAGAGTTTGTGTTGTTCTCAAGTCCATATTTATTTTTGCTTGATACACTACTGATGGGGGATCAAATCCATAGACAGGTCCACACCTTAGCAGTTGCATTAAAGGGATGCACTGGAAGGAAAACAAGAGAATAAAGAAAAGATAAGTATTTTTTCCCTTAATGGGGGAATTTCCTACACTGAGAATATACACTTTTAAAGTAGTCCTTCAAATAATATTTGTCTTTGGTTTTATATTGATTTGTATATATATTTGCTAATAAAATGATAGGAACAATCTTTTTTAAGATTTTAGTATGAGCCAGTTGCGAGGAGGGATATATTCAGGAACATGTACAGAATTTCAGTTCCTTGAGAAACTCTCAGTGATGGAGACCCTGGAATGGCTGAAGAAGGGATGACACTACCTCTAAGCCCTGGTAGATGTGCCTTCATTTGAGGGCTAAATCACATTCACTGGATGTTGTAGCATCATGTACTGAAACTACTAGTGTATCCTCTGTGATAATCTGTGAACAAAGTTTGGTGTTCAATCTATTGGGCTAACAGTTTTTAGAAGCATTACATTCACTCACAATTTAATACAAATAAGAAAAAGAGGCAGGGGATACAATTTGATACCACAAAGTGGTCTTTGTTTCTGAATTCAGATCATGTCCCTAATGCCTCATTATCACATTACAAAGTCTGGATCATCACTGTTTTCATTATGCAACTTTTTCCTTCCCCCAAGAATTTATAATTCTACCATTTTAATTTGTTCTGGAGAAACTTGGCAGACTGACTCTGTATCTGAAAGAAAATTTGTTTTATTAAAAAGGAGTCTAAAAGCAGTTAATCTGGAAAATTTATTTTAGACCTTGAGAGGTCAATACACAATTTAGAAGATTTCAGATGCTATTCTGATTGCCTCTAGCTAAATTACAACCTCAGTTATATAAACTCAATTTTATAAGCACTGAGACGCCAATCCTGTAAACAGATCTAGTACAGACTCTGGCATCTGTGTCTATCCAGGTCTTTTAAAGTCAGAGCTGCACAGGATAAGAGTGTGGAAGGAGGTATATTCAGGAGGAGTGAAGGTGGAATAATCAAGCAAACTGTTCTGTATAGGGAGATTTCATCCATATTTAACTTGGGAAGGACTACATAGGGATAGACATCAACACATACAGATTAAATTGAAGGACTGAGTCAATTGAGATGGAGAATGCATAAATGTAACACAGTAATAGAAACCAATGTGGTGGTGGAGTTCAAACAGTGAAAGCTGAATCACATGGGTGTAGTTTACTAAACACAAGCAATTAGGGTCCATTCCAGTGCTCACCTAAGCTAATAGAAAGACTTTCATTGACTTGAAAGGGCACTGGATCAAGTCTCTTGTGACCCCAAACTAATTCAAGTCTATAAATAAATATTTCCAAGAGCAGACCAGAACCTACTAGACATTAAGACACTGAACTGAAGTAGGGGAAAACATGTATATCCAGTCCTACAATCTCCCCAGAAGTAGAACTACTATTGATTTCCCTGTGAGTTCTTCACATGGAAGAAATGCAAAACTGGGCCCTGAAACTAAAAAGAAAGGCTGTTTCTCTTTTCAAAATTGGTTTACTATTCATTTTGGTTGTATATGTTTTACTGGTGGTTTATATTTTCAACAATTACTTAGTCATTGATATCAAACCATAATTGCATGAATTGCTAACAGAAAAATAATCAAGAATACTTACAGCTAGTGCACAAAGACACTTCGAAAATAACGCCTTTGTGAAGAATGACTGCATTGATAGCTCTTGTTACAGATGGAAAGAATAAGATCTTACGCTGTTATTTTATCTTCATGTGTCACATAATAAAGCCACATCAAATGCTGGCATATCAGTGAGAACATGAGAAATCCTGGTAGTGTGACACCTGTCTAAAAATGTAAGAATGACAATACAGGGAAAAGCTAGAGAAATAACATGATTTCTCTGTTCTGCAATGTCTTTCAAGAATGTAATGCTATTGCCTAGTTGAGATTGAAATTTGCATTTTTTCTAAGTGAGACGCTGGTCCTCTTTTTTTCTCCTTCAAAGGGAGTGCAGCAAATTTCAAGGCACACATTTCATTCCCATGAAAGCCCTTTAAAATGTTAACTCCTCCCCCACCCCAAAGTATTTGAAATTTCTGTAGCTTTTCACTTTAAAATTATGAATTTATTTTAATTACTGATGACTTGCTGAAGATAAAATTCAACGCTTAAACATGTATTAGTGGATACCAGGTATCTCTCTTCTTGACAAAGCTCTCTAACAAGGCTGTTAATTAAAAGGTGGGCACTTCTTCTACATTTAGAGAAAAGCCTGACAGTGTTAGCTGGCTAAGAGCACATCTAATAGATCCTCCTTCAGGGGACATAGATACAGCAGGCTGCAGGTTGCAACTAGGTTTAGGTGGGAGAGAGATGCTCAGCTGCTTGTTCTTGGGCAGTTTTGGATACATACAGAATTAGAACTGTGGGATCCTCTGGAATATTCAAATAAAAAAGGTACACAGTAACTTAAGGTACTTCTAGGGATAGGCGAATGCTAAGCAGAGTTTTTTACATTGCAATTTGGGTCTCATATTGAAGACTGTAGGTGCCTAACTAATTTTAAAGTTCCCAAGTCCTTTGGATCAGGTCTTCAAAGCCAGATAATGGAAATAGGAAAATAAAATGTGGCACTGTTTCATCTTGCATTGTATAAAGTGGTAGGAATAATTCCTTTGCATCCTTACAAAAATCATAGAGCAGATCCTCAAGAAATTCATTTCTAAGCACTTGGGGTATAAGGTAATTAGGAACAGTCAGCATGGATTCACCAAGGGCAAGTCATGCCTGACCAACCTGATTGCTTTTCATGATGAGATGACTGTCTTTGTGGATGTGGGAAGAGCCATGAACATGATATAGCTTGACTTTAGCAAGGCTTTTGATATGGTCTCCCACAACATTCTTGCAAGCAAACTAAGGGTATGTGGGTTGGATGAGTGGACTGTAAGGTAAATAGAAAACTGCCTGGACTATTGGACTCAGAGGGCAGTAATCAATGGCTTGATGTCTAGTTGTCAGTCGGTATCAAGTGGAGCACCCCAGGGGTTGGGGGCTGGTTTTGTTCAAGATCTTCATCAATGACCTGGGTGATAGGATGGAGTATACCCTCAGTAAGTTTGCAGATGACACCAAGCTGGGGGAATAGTAGATATGCTGGCCGGTAGGGCTAGGATTCAGAGAGACCTAGATAAATGGGAGGATTGGACCAAAAGAAATCTCATGAGGTTCAATAAGGAGAAGTGCAAAGTCCTGAACTTAGGACGGAACAATCCCATGCAGGCTGGCAGCTGACTGGCTGGGCAGCAGCTCTGCAGAAAAGGGCCTGGGTGTTACAGTGGACAGTAAGCTGAATATAAGCCAACAGTGTGCCCTCATTGCCCAGAAGGCTAACAGTATACTGGGTCACATTAGTAGGAGCATTGCCAGCGCATCAGAGCAATGCTCCATGCTGGAAATCCAGAGCATCGGAAATAAACTCAGTTAACTGAGTCTGCTGGAGCATGGAAATTGACTTGCTCTGGCAGCCTTCCCTGTCACATGCATCAGTGTCCCCATGCATCCCCGCATTGAAAAAATGGTGGTGGGTGCTTTAAAATAAAACACGCTCAAAGTGCCCTACCACCATTTTTTCAGCATGGGGGATGCTGAGACATATGGCGCGTGGGTGCTTTTAATTAGCGCAGCTCACTAATTAAAGCACCTGGCACCATGTCCCAGAGCACATGTAAAAATGCCCTGGAGTACCGTGTCCAGTTTTGAACAAATTGGAGACAGTCCAGCCTAGGGCAGCAAAAATGGTAAGAGGGCTGGGGAACATGACTTCTGAGGAGAAGCTGAGGGAACTCGGCTTATTTAGTCTGGAGAAGAAAAGACTGGGGCTGAGGGGAGGAGGGACTAATAGCAGCTTTCAACAACCTGAACAGTGGTTCCAAAGAGGATGGAGCTAGACTGTTCTTAGTGGTGGCAGATGAGAGAGTAAGGAGCAATGGTCTCAAGTTGAAGCAAGGGATAGTTTAGGTTATATCTTAGGAAAACCTCTCTCACTAGGAGTATAGTAAAGCACCGGAGCAAGTTACCCAGAGAGGTTGTGGACCCTCCATCCTTGGAGGTTTTTAAGACCTAGCAAGACAAAGTCTTGGTTGGGATGATCTAGTTGGGGCTGGTCCTACTTTGAGCAGGGGGTTGGATTAGATGACCTCCAACCCTTATTTTCTATGCTTCTATGATTTGTTTACTTGCCAAATCATGTCTGTAAGCATGGGTTTTCTTTGCATAGCTTAAATATCCAGCTGAGTTACTGCCCAGCCTTGAAAACCTGACCTTACTATACCAAGGAATACAACAGTGTTCACTATCATATCTACAGTAATCTATACTTTGTATAATCCAAAAGACATGTACAATAAGTGGGCATATAAAACTAGGTGTGTGTCTATCCAAATACACTGTATGTCAATGTGTAAGTAAAAAACTATAAATTAAATATTTGATATATTATGGACAGTATTCCTTCTTGTTTTATAGTGACTGGTTTAAAAATTGTACAGGAAGGAGATCCTTCATTAAATACTATAAGCTTGTAAATAATTTCTATGTAACCCAGATGCATTTGTACTGACATTTCTTTGAAATTCTGTAGACCTTTTCTAGAAGAACTATTACCCAATTTCTCTATTTTAAAGGCTTCAGAGTAACAACATTTGGTCTCAAGACCAACAACTAAATTTTCAGAATTAAGTCATTGTCAGTGTGCAGATAACTAGGCTAATGGGCTGCTTAGATTTTTTGACCTTTTTGATGTTGGTTTTATGAGCACCAATGACATTATGACAAACTATTTAATAAGATTTCACATCCCAAGTCTTTGTTACAGGCACTGTGGGAGCTAGACAAGCATGATGAAGAACCTTATCAAGGGTGGCAAAGTAGCTGAGTAAAAGTGGCAGTTCAGCAGAGTGCACAGTTTTCAATCAGCCAACTTTGTTGACGTTCACTACTAAATCCACCAAGAGGAAAGTCATGTTTCTGCATTTAACCTCAGGGACCCACATTGGTCCAATGGACCAGGGTACATCTTTTTGGGGAAGAAAAAGGTTATAAAGGAAAGCCAATAGACTATGAACCAAATCTGTCAAAAACTGCATAGAGTTGTGCCAGCAAAGAATTTAACCCAGCATGGGCTGAACAACTTGTGTTCAAGCAGCGAAGACAACTGTTCAATTTTACTACATAATCTATAATTTTTAGTTATTATTAGGGCATCTTAGTGCAAAGTATGGAATGTACCCTGTAAAATTATGTGTACCCTGATTTCTTACCCCGCAAACTGAACAAACAAAGAACAAATAGAAAAGAAAACTAATGACCAACCTCACAATCCACTGAGAGATGTTTCCGTCCTTTGCTTGTGTCCTGACAGACTGTAATTTGTCATATACGGTGAAGACTATCAATCATACATACAGTTTGTGGATCTTTCTGGTAAACAGAGGGACTAAACTATGTAAGAGTCCCAGTCTGGATAAAGAATAATGCCACATAGCTCCATATTGTTTCCTGGAAGCTGACAAAGGGATTGATGAGAATAACTGCCGGCACGTGCATATATAACAGTTTTCTTATTTTTCTTTTTATTCTTTGTGGGTTTTTTGTTTGTTTTTTTTTGAGAAAGAGTTATTTATGAAGCCCTCCAGTGATGATCACATGTAAGTCGGGGAAAGCAAAGGGGTTTATGCTGAAGGTAAGTGTCATTAAAGACTTTGGTCCCCTGAACTTCAGTGCTATCTCACTTTCTGTAGTTCCTGTCTGAGCCATGATGGCAGAGGTTGTCCCAGTCTATGCAGTAGTTTGGACAATTCCACGTTGTGATCTCTGTAGTAGCTTGAAAGAAAAGCTCGAGACTGAGGAGGAGGAGAAAGTAATAGTCAAAGAGAGTTTGCCTCAGAAAATGACACGCTGGTACAAAACTAACAAGGAAAAATCCTACCTCACCGACATGCCTCTTCCTTTCTGTCCCTCCCCATTCAAAAATAACTTAACAGGCTTATTAAAATTCTTAAGGCACATGCATCAGCATTTTTAGTACTCAGCGTTAATTAATTTAGCGTTAGTAGAATCTATCTAAACAAATGTTTTATATTCTTTAAAACTTTTCAATAGAATCTGGATCCTTTGAAAGCGTCTTTCAAAGTATCCTTACTACCCTGTAAAGATGAGGGTTTGCAAACTACCTGGGGATATATAGAGCCACAGCAAACAGCTATGTAGGTTTGCTGATGAGCTCCAAGTGATCAGAGAAGCAGTATCCTTTGAAGTAAAAGTTACGGCAAACACTTGAGCAGACTGTCTTTAATTTGGCAGCCCTCTAGGCATGTCTACATAAGAGTATTACTGCACAATTGACTAATTAGCTTCCCAGTAAACATCTCCCCATCTACACGTGCACCCATATTAAGCTGAAGTAAATTAATTTACTCTACAGCAGGATAAGTACAAGTACTATTCTGTTGCAGAGTAAAAACACTCTGTAGGAGTGCACTGTCCAGCTGGCTGGGGTACCAGGGTGCTTCAGTGTGAGGTCTGTCTCCTGGCTAGCCCCCAAACTGAAGCTCCCTTGTGTCCTAGCCTGCCCTTCTGCAGCTTGTTCAGCCAGAGAGGAGCAGCCCTGAGCTTGTAGTGTGACCCCTGTACCCCTCTACCAGCTGGGGCTTCTCTGACTCGGCTCCACATGCTGTGCTTGAATAAACTGCAGAGCTTATTGCTTTGGAGTGTATTGCTCCTGGGTGTGCATTCAAACGGTGTGCCCAGGAGCAATTCACTCTAGAGCAATAGGCTCCACAGTTTATTCACGTGCTGTAATTGCATCTGTAGACATGCCCTCTGTGAACTAAATTGGTTGTAAACCACCTAGATACAAATGATCCAGATTCTACTGTTTTGCACTATTGCAGGAGCGTGGATTAAAATCTGTAAAACTGCTCCTTATTTTTGTTCCCTAGTCCTAATTTTCCATTAGGTATGCACAAATACTGACTAATATCTATAGAAAAACTGTACCTCTTGATCCATTGGTGGGTATTTTTGGCCTTTGCTCTTTCCCAGGCATTTTGTCTTCCCTCCTTCTAGTAGCTGACACCAAAAGCCTTTCTGAGGGTCAAACCTACAAGGAATTGTATATCACCAAGTTTTAATTATGGGAGAAATGTGAACTATTTAATAGACAATATTAGCCAAAATTTGCCATGTTGGGATTTGGGATGTTTTAGTTATTGTACTGAAGGTTGAAGCTTAGTAGGAAACAGTTTTGCTGTTGAGCAAAATTTTCAGGATTTTATTTTCTGTTTTCCATTCCATATTGGGATGGACCCAAGATGTTTGGAAGTTTATAATTGAGAGACCCTTATCCAGCATCCAAATAATTTAGTGGGAAGAATCATGAGCTGAGATGTAACAGATAAGTGTTCAAGCTCTGTTCTTCCTGGTGTAGATTAAGGACTTGAAACTCCACCTTCAGTAGCATAATTGGGGGGAGGGAGAATAAGTATTCACTGATTTAGGCTAAGTACAACCAGTCAAAGCCCAAGACTATATCAATTCAATTTTCATAGGTTAGTCCACACTTCACAGAGTAAATCAATAAACAAGTGAACAGACATTTACTTCTGATTCTGGAAATTCA
Organism: Alligator sinensis; assembly: GCF_000455745.1. Taxonomy (NCBI): domain Eukaryota; kingdom Metazoa; phylum Chordata; order Crocodylia; family Alligatoridae; genus Alligator; species Alligator sinensis. The sequence continues at coordinate 36,974 of NW_005842878.1, forward strand.
GCCACATGCCTGAAGTGGCCGAAGACAGAAGCTGAGGGGCAGTAGAGCATGCCTTCTTGCTCAGCCGGAGCAGACAATTTGGGCCAAGTCTAGCCAGCCTGCCCTGCGGGGGAGGTGTAAAGCATCTTGGGATGCTGGGGGACTGTGAGCTAACTTGAATCTGGAGTGGATCTAGGACAGAAGTTCAATAAACTAATTTAATTTAAATCAATTAAGTCTGATAATACTACATCCATCCAAGTTTATCTTAAACTGACTCCAGCCATTTTGAAAGCAGTTTATGTGCTCAGAATGAAGCAACAATTTTTGCTTGATCTGGCCACAGAAAGTGGTCTGTAGCCATGACCAACCACAAATGCATGGCTGCAGACAGCTTCAAAAATGGCTGATTGGGTGAAAATTTGAACCCTCTTTGTATGAGGGTGCAGAAGAAGATGTTTCAAAACAGATAATTTCCTGTAACTTCTGTCTGCACTGCCTGCCAGCCTGTCACTGTTTTCAGGAAGGTGGGGGGGGGAGGAATGGGGAGGAGTTCAATTTGGAGGCTTTTCAGCCCCTGCTGAAGGGTAGAACAGATGTACTGGAGCACCCCCTAAGATGAGGAGACTGCAATACATACACCACACCCTCCAGCACTGGCTGGGTAATCCCTCAAATGAGCTCCCTCTGTTTCCTTTCCCCACCTCTCATTCTGAAAAAGGGACAGGCTGGGAGAGAGGAGGGGGTTGTTGCTAAGGGAAACTGGCTGCAGGCTGGCAGCCAGAAGCTAGATTCCCCTCCCCCCTGGAAACAGAGGTGACACATAGGGGGTGCACGGGCACCTCCTGAGAACACCGGTGTACCCCCTGTCAGGCTTCACTCCCTGTTTAGGCAGTGGGCAGGGGTGCAGGTGGGAGCACCAGTGCCCCCCCCTGCAAGTGCCAGCCGGGGAGTGGGGCCACTTCTGGAAGTGGCTGTGGGAATTCCAGAAGTGGCACGGTGCAGCCGCTTTTTGGTGAGTGCGATTGGCTGCTGGGGTACCACCCCGCCCCGGTCAGTGGGATCAGCCACTGGGAACCTCCCCCCGATTGCTGACTGGTGTTGGGGGGGGGGGGGCATGTGCCCCCTCTGACACAAGAGGCACCAGTCGCCCATGCCTGGAACCAATAGTGAACTTCTGTTTGGTCTGGGAGACTGTCGTAACTCAGAATGCTTCCTGCTAAGTGTTCTCAGTTACAGTAGGGAGCTGCATTCTCCTATGTACACTGAACTTCTTTTGTTACAGATTTGAACCAGTTTCTGATCACTTATACCAGTTTATGTGTAATTTCTGTCCCTAGCCTTGGCGGGGACATCAGCATGGTCCCATTTGCCCCAAGGAGTCTTTTCCATGGCATGGGCAACCCTGAACAGCCCAGTGATAAGGAGCTGGGCAGGTCCAGCCCCATGCCTGGTAGTGTATGTGGGGGGTAAGTGAAGTGAGTGGAATGTGCCCTCCTCCCCAGCTTTGCCATGGGAGGCACAGGCCTGCAGCAGGAGAATATCTGTGGGAGAGAGGAAGCAAAAAGGGCATCAGGAACATCCCTTAGGAATCTGAACTGGCCAGGCTGCTGCAACAGCATGCAGTGAGCTTCTCCCTCATGTACAGAAGAATCATGTAGTCCTAAAATCATGCTGGTACAGCAGAAGCTGTAGGAACTGCCACTTGAGTGGAGGGAGCAGAGGCAGATAAGATTCTGCTCCCCCTCCCCCAGTGCACCCTCCTGTTCTCCAGTGGTCAACAAAATTCCCCCTCCTCTGGCCCAGGCACCAAAATATCTCACTGAGCCACCGTCCTTCTTTATGATCCCACATGGTTTACCAGGTCATTGGCTATTCTGGGATGGGTAATCATGTCTAGCTTTGATCAGACATTGATGTCTCTTTGAAACTAGTAAAGATGAGCCAGCAGAGATTTTGGCTTAGGCAAACGGATGTTTTCCAACCAAAAAACAATTTGTTTTAAAATCTCTAACCAGCTCTAATCACAGTCTATCAGATGTTCAGTATATGCTTGAGAATAATTTATGCAGTACAATGCATGCTTGAAAATATTTGCTGATTCTCTCTAGAATCAGCAGG
>NW_005842878.1:39104-60478 GCF_000455745.1 Alligator sinensis
ACACTTATTTGGATAAAAATTTGCAAGGTGTGTGAATCAGGAGTAATGGGCTCATGTCCATGGAAAATTCACTGTTGATTTCATTGGAAGTTTGAACAGATGTTTCACTTGTGTTTGAGCAAGCTTCTGAAGGTAATATCCTTTTAACAATAGCATTCTTAGTTTTATGCTTATTTCTAAGGCAAATAAGCAGTGTATAGGTTCTTTGAAAGAAATGGGTGCTGTTTTGTCAGTAATGAAGACCTGGTTGCTATATATTATTAGATCTAAATGATGCTTTCATTCCAAGACAGACATTATAGCATAAACACTATCTAAGCAATCCTGGTAGAAATATGAAATCTGATTATCATGTCTAAAATTCAAAGATACAGGAATTTTAGATGAAGGCATTAAAACACAAACACACTAAGGAATGAACAACATAAAGTGTTAAGTTTTGAATTTATTGCTATGGGAGTTGCAGCATGCATAAAACATTGAAAAGGTTTGCATTTTTGCTGTTCAGCAGATGTTTGAGAAGGATGAAGTATAATTGGCTGGAATATAAAGTTAATTAGTTGCGGAATATTTTGTTGCCCTGGGTCTATTTCTATAACACCAGCACACCTGCAATTTGCTGCTGTACATATGTGAACTCATTTGGGAAGGAGGGCAAGATTTCTTCACATTTCCTTGCCCAGACTACTACCCCATGCCTAACCCTTATAGTCTAAATTGTCCTGGTAGTTTTATCATTGAAAACTAAATAAATCATTGATTAAATATATTGATGGTGGATTCATTTCTATTTTGGACTTTTCAATCTGCTCACTGCACAGTGAAGTACTTTGGCTAGCACTCACTAATTTCCCAGGAGAAGCAGCAATATAGTGTGCTGTGCAAAAGGAAAGCTGTAGAACTATGCCCCCAAACAACATCTTTGTCTCAGAATGAGTATATTTAACATTATTGAGGGAAAGTGCAAATTTGGAAAGAAGGGGAAGGTAATTCAGACTGATTGAACTCAACCCATTCTGCCTAGGTAATACAAAGATCTTGGGAATATATATAACCACATATCTAGTGCACAGCATGTCATGTAATACTGTAACTGGGTGCAATAGATACAGTAAAAAATAGTCATAGAGAAGTAACGCTGGAAGGGACCTCCAGAGGTCATCTAGTCCAGTGGTTTTCTTAAATTGTCTCACTCTGCCACTAAATAGATTGCCTATTTTAATGCACTTTTGTCTTATAACAGCTCCTGATAACACCTCTTCTCTACTAGTTAACAGCTCTCCTCCATCATTCCAAGCAGACTGTTGGCATTTACATAGAGTCTTCTCTCTGCTCAGCCTGTCTGCATCTTTCTTATCCCTGAGGAAGAGCACATGATGCCCAAAAGCATGTCCAAGAGCTCTCTCAGTAAAAAAACAGTATGCAAAAATCCTTGCTTCTAGTATATTTCCTGGACCAGTACTGCTACAACACCCTGACCCTTCCTGCTTTTTATGATTCAGTCTCTAAGGTTTAGATGACAGCATGTTATAGCTTTTTTTGACAAAGTAACTACATGGGTGGATGAAGAGAATGCTGTGGATATAGTGTATCCGGACTTGAACAAGTCTTTTGAAAAGGACCCGCATGACCTTCTCAAATTGGAGAAATGCAGGCTAGACAAAATGACCATTAGATGGATAGAGAACTGGTTTAATAGCTACAAGCAAAGGTAATTATATAAATAGATCCACATCAGAATGGCAGGAGGTTTTGAGTGGAGTTCCACAGAGTCTGCCCTGGGTCCAGTGTTATTCGATATGTTGACTAATTATTTGTATAACTTGCCCAAAGTTATATAGCCTGTGGAAGAGCAGAGAATTGATCCCTGGTCTCCCAAGTTCAAACAGAGTGCCACAATTATATTATTTCTCCTTTGCAGCCTCACCCACAAGAAAAGTTTTAGATGAGGAAATTTTTGCAAGTCTGCATGGTTTGCTCCCTTTTTCAAAAGCTTACTAGCCCATTCCTTCATTTTGAAAACTCAGGCTGCATGGTTCTTGTTGTTTTTCCGAATGAGAGCACACTTTGACAGGAAACTTGGAAGCAGCAGTTCTTGGATACTGTCTGCTCCCATCGGGATTCGATTAGATTAAATCTGAATTGGTTCTCTCCATCTGGCAGTCTCTGCCTGACTGTTCCTTCTGAAACAAAAAAGTCAGCATCTCAGCACTGCCAAAGCCACCATGTTTCTTCAGCTAAGCTAGGCCTTTTATTATCTAGGTGGACCTCTCTTTTCCACATGAGAACTCTGACTTCCCCTCTTCTCTATGCCTCCACAGTAAGAAGAGTGCAAAAAGCAGCATATACAAGGAATTACCAGCTCAAGCTTCTGAAAAGAATAATGAGCTACAATGTATTAAATATCCTTCCTTAACTGGCCTTATTTCACTGAGGCTGTATACCAATAAGAACAGAATAGGGCCATCATATGCCCATAGTAGATAGACAAGTGCTTTTTAATCTTTTTAGATTCAAGGCTCTCCTTGTTAGATACAAGACCCTTCTAGGAAAATGCCAGTTCCTAACATATGGAAAAACAATAGAGCAATTCTTCCAATTCTTCCCTAACCAAGCACTCAGAAAGACCTCAAGAGGTCAAAAGGCTTTTGATGCCATATATTCCTAATTGAAATCTTGGGGTTTATCTTGTGAAATAGGTTGTGTGTTTACACATCTAACTGTGTTAATATTATTAGGCACTCTTAAAAGGGTCTCACAGCACCCCGGGGTTAAGTACACACAGTCAAAAAGACTGAGGCTGAATCTATTCAATCTTCAAAGGTTAGTCTAATCTTCATAGATAGGACCAATAAACAAGTGAACAGGCACCTGCTTCTGATTCTGGAAATGCAACCACATGCCTGCAGTGGCCCAGGCCACAAGTTGGTGGATGGTAGAGGATGCATGCCTCCCAGCTCAGCTGGAGCATACATTTTGGGCCAAAGCTAGCTCACCTGCCCTGTGATGGGTGGGGGGCGGGGTGCTATGGGGAAGGTACAAAGCATCCTGGGGTGTTGGGGGACTGTGAGTTAACTTTAATCTAGAGGGGATCTGGGACAGAAGTTCAATAAACCAATTTAACGTAAATCAGTTAAGTCTGATACTACATCCATTCAGGTTTATCGTAGTTTTCCCATCAAAAGCAAACAAAACAACAACAACACAAACAAAACCTTTACAAATGAATCCTCAAAGCTGGATTCAGACCCTTCCTTTGCTATAGACTGGTTTTGGCCATTTTGAAAGTGGTTTGTGTGTGCTGAACTTCTGTTGTGTTACAGATTTGAATCTGTTTCCAATTACTTATACTGGTTTATGTGTAATTTCTGTCCCTAGCCAAGGGGGCTGTGGCGCCCTGTCTGAGCACCACTGAGACAGATGTACTGCTAAATAATTCCTTAAGTTCCAGTTAGAACCTAGAGAGTGATGGTCCTTAAAAATGTATGTGACAGAGTAAGGGGTGCTTGATTAAATTATTTCTTTTCTCTATAAGGTTGCAGTTGAGCCATATTTACACATGAAAATCACTATTTGTCCAGGCGACATAGGTAACTGTTGCTGGTATTTTCATGCAATAACTGGCAACTATGGATGCCAGATTTATATGGTGTGTATAACAAATCACTTTTTTTGCACCTTGAAATGTGAACTTTTATAGGAGCAGAAACTGTGCATATATATTAATCTTTTCTATCATCCTGCTCTGCTTTGTAAATTTGGCTCAAAATGTGATTACTTTTGTGAGTTTAACCAAGGCTCTTAGCTATAAATTCTGAATCTGATGAATTTTAATTCCTCAGCTATAGTTCATGATGATGGGATGAAAAGCTCTCCCTGAAAATACTGAAATTAACCCCATGAAAAACAAGAACATTTCATTTGCCTTTTGAAAGTAGTTTCCATCTGAGAAACAGAATATTTTAAAAATAACTAACAACATTAGTTAATTTTATTTTTTATCAATGCATTAGGCTAATAAGGGAAAGTGCAAGTGAAAGCTGACAGGTTAGGATTTAATTCCATACTGGTATGCTGATTACTAAACTACTGGATGATATTTACCTCTGCGCAGATGCTGAAGCACCACTTATGTCTCATGTACAGCCTATTTTGAAGATTTTTGTAGGACTTAGTGCTGCATTACTCTTTTTCTTACCCTCTCTGCACCATGGTATATTTCTGCCTCTCCTGAGATTTTCATGCAATTTCTCATGGTGATTCATAGATTCATAGATTCATAGAAGTTAGGGTCGGAAGGGACCTCAATAGATCATCGAGTCCGACCCCCTGCATAAGCAGGAAAATGTGCTGGGTCTAGATGACCCCATCTAGATACTCATCTAACCTCCTCTTGAAGATCCCCAGGGTAGGGGAGAGCACCACCTCCCTTGGGAGCCCGTTCCAGACCCTGGCCACTCTAACTGTGAAGAAGTTCTTCCTAATGTCCAATCTAAATCTGCTCTCTGCTAGCTTGTGGCCATTATTTCTTGTAACCCCCGGGGGTGCCTTGGTGAATAAATACTCACCAATTCCCTTCTGTGCCCCCGTGATGAACTTATAGGCAGCCACAAGGTCGCCTCTCAACCTTCTCTTGCGGAGGCTGAATAGATCCAGTTTCTCTAGTCTCTCCTTGTAAGGCTTGGTCTGTAGGCCCTTAACCAATTGATTAACTTGGTGCCCATTAGTGTTTGCTGGGTTTGGTTCTTAGGCTGCAATGTTACTGTTTTAAAAATGTGTGTTGGATGCCTAGAGATGGACTAGGCCTCGAAAGAGCTCATCCAATCTATTTCATTTTGACAATCCTAATATGAAGCCTCTACATTGTTTAATGCGGTTTCTTCTTCCATCCTAAATCCTTGCATACCTATACATTTTCTCCACACATTTGCATTCTCAGTGTCTCTGAACTGTGATTGTATAATTACATAAAACTGTTTATAACCCATTTTTCCAGTTCAAATAAATGTGCTAGATGAAACTTAGCCTTGGTGTATAATGCCACTGACTTTAATTTGGTTATGTGAAGATTTTATTCACGTGTAATAAAATATATATATATAACATAATAAAAGGCACTGAAGATGTACCATGGCAGCTTTCAAACATTTGTAGCCAACATAGGTACTCAAACGTCTGGCAATTGCAGTATGAACCAAGGACTCACAAAAATGCATTCTAAATAATAGAACTGTTTGCCTATGAAAAATATATTAAAAATAATATGTTAATAGACCTTTTTATTAAAAATGCAGAAATGGCTCATATCTGATTTACTCTAAGTATGTTTGTTATAGAAAAGGTTAATGAGGAACCATCACAAATGCCACATCTCATGGAAATATAGAGAGACTGCAAGGAAAAGTGAAAACTCTACTCCTTGCTTCTTCCTGCACTTCCTGTGTTATCGCTCTCACATAAGGTTTGCTCCTCCCACTCTCACTTGATGCAATGGACGGAGAATTCTACACCAAATCCAGACTATATAAAGGATCCTGTAGAAGACAATGACTAACAAAGAAAATTCTGTTTTCCTATACATAGCCTTTCCAGAGCCTGTACAGCCCTATACCTTCCTTCTGTAATAATACTGTAGGAAGGGAACTTTGCAGTGAGAAACAAAATTTCATAGATTTCATAGACATTAGGGGCTGAAAGGGACCTCATGAGATCATTGAGTCCAGCCCCCCTGCCATAGGCGAGAAGTCAGTAGGGATCAAGTGACCCCAGCAAGAAATATATCCAGCTGTTTTTTGACAGTATCACTTCTGGGGGGAGTTTGTTCCAGACCCTGGACACTTGCACAGTAAAGAACTTTTTTCTTATGTCTAGTCTAAATCAGCCTTCTTGGAGTTTATGGCCATTAGATCTTGTTATCCCTTGGGGAGCTCTGGTGAACAGCTGTTCTCCCAGGTCCTGATGCATCCCTCTTATGTAAGTTATCAGACTGTAATGTATGTGGGAACAGGAGAAGACTGGAAAAGAATGGAGAAACAGATAGAGTTATGTAGACTAAGCCAGTCATTTATTTGTGTGTATACATTTTTATTATATGCTAATTAAAAGGCCTAAAGTTAACATAAACATTTGGTATTCTGTTAGGTGCATGCACGGCAAATATTACACCTGAGAGCATTTTAATCTCGGTTCCAAGTATGCCTATACCTATACCTGTGATTAAGTGAAGTTCCCCAGTGTGGAAGTATTCAGTGGACAATAATTTCTTGTTGATTTACTGCTGGAGTGGGAGGGAGGGGGGCAATTTCACTTAGTGCAGCATTAGAAGGAGTCCGATAGCAGATGGACTCTCAGCAGGGTACAATGAAAGGATATGTAAACAGTGGTGCAGAGGTTAGTAATAACTTCATCATAGTAATAGTAATAACTTCATTTCCAAGACATGCTTTGATTTCATGGCAGCTACTTATGCAAAAGTTTTAATTGAAAACCATTGAAGTCAATGAAAAGACTCAACAGAACATTCCCACTGTACTAAAGACACATAGTAAGTAATGGTAATATCCCTTTGATTGATTTTGTGTATCATGATGGAGGATGAACTTGCAACAAGATTATTGGTGGGGGCAGCAGTGCCACCAATAGTTACGATTTATCTAACATTTCCTCTGTTTTCAGCTGTTTATACTTTTTCCAAAATTGTATTATTTGGTCAAAAATTGTCAATAATGGGTGATGACCTGAGACTGGTTGTTTTTGAAGTTCCATAAACCTTGTTCAGTTGTCTTTGAGAATGAATATACCAAAAATTATGTTATTTTGCCCATCAAAACCAAACAAAACAACATCAACAAAAACAAAAGCTTTACGAATGAATCCTCAAAGCTGGATTCAGACCCTTCCTCTGCTATAGACATCCTGGGTGATGCTGGACTAGTTAGTTAACCCATTTTTTTCAAAGGTGGTCACTATTGGTGAGTTCATCACTCTTTAGTTGCCTAACTTGAAAACTTGATTTGCAGAAATGCTGAGCAATCACAGATCCAACTAAAGTCAATGGGAATGGTGCTTTGTACATTCATACTGTTATGTAATACTATGTATTCTGACCAATCAGATTTTGGGCATATAAAATTGAATGCTCAAAGTTAGTGAAATTTTTACTTTATGTCTCAAATCCTTCCTATGTAAGATTGGGACAATAATTCTGACTGGCAAGATAAGAAAATAAGGATTGGATGAATGGGCTTAAGGTGAATAGAAAACTGGCTGGAGCATCAGGATAGTAATCAATGGCTTAGAGGATAGTAATCAATGGTCAGAGGATAGTAATCAATGGCTCAATATCTACTTGGTAGCCAGTATCAAGTGGAGTGCTGAAGGGGTCAGTTCGGGGGCCGGTTTTGTTCAATAACTTTATCAACAACCTGGAATATGGCACAGAGTACACCCTCAGCAAGTCACCAAGATGACTTGGTGCAGATGACACCAAGCTGGAGGGTAGAGCTAGGATTCAGAGTGACCTAGACAAATTGGAGGATTGGGCCAAAAGAAATCTCATGAGGTTCAACAAGGACAAGTGCAAAGTCCTGCACTTAGGAAGGAACAATCGCATGTACTGTTACAGGCTGGGGGCTGATATGCTGGGCAGCAGCTCTGCAGAAAAGGACCTGCGGGTTACAGTGGACAATAAGCTGAATATGAGTCAACAGTGTCCCCTAGTTGCCAAAAAGGCTAACAGCATACTGGGCTACACAGATAGGAGTGTTGCCAGCAGGTCAAGGTAAGTGATTATTCCCCTTTATTCAGCACTGGTGAGACCACATCTGGAATACTGTGTTCAGTTTTGCACCCCCCCCGAACATGACTTATGAGGAGGGGCTGAGGGAACTGGGCTTATTTAGTCTAGAGAAGAGAAGACTGAGAGGAGATTTAATAGTGGCCTTCAACTATCTGAGTGGAGGTTTGAAAGATGATCAAGTTAGACTCTTCTCAGTGGTGGCAGATGACAGAACAAGGAGCAATGGTTTCTAGTTGCAGCAAGGGAAGTTTAGATTAGATATTAGGAAGAATTTTCTGATGAGGATGATAGTAAACCACCAGAACAGGTTACCCAGAAAGGTTGTGTAATCTTTATCCTTGGAGGTTTTTAAGACCCAGCTAGATAAAGCCTTAGCTGTGGTGATCTAGTTGGGGATGGTCTTGCTTTGAGCCAAGGGTTGGACTAGATGACCTCCTGAGGTCTCCTTCAACCCTAATTGTCTATGATTCTATGATTCTATTATTCTATGATTCTACGTAATTGAAAACTATATCATAATGTATATTCAGAAGGTGGATACATTAAGGTTGCTTATACAACCTCAGTAATAGCAGTTCCTAACAGAAGTATGACAAATAATTTTTGCACCCTCTGTAGTGACAGCAGCCATCAGTCTTCTGCCCCCTCTTAATTGGAACCCAAGCCTGGCACCCTGAACACTCATATCTAGTTATGCTGTTGTTCTAATTCGGAGTGGTTCACTTCCAACGGTAATATTCTTTTCCTGTGCTTTCTTGCTTTTTGTTTATAATGAATTATCAGTTCTCAAGGGAAGAGAGTAAAGAAACTGACTCACGTTAGAGCTTCAGAGTAATTATAATGAGGTGAGACTCCCAGAAATTTCTGCACTTCATCCATCACAGTAGCTGGATCACTTCTTAGCTGCTGTCCATCAATAATTAGCAACTGTGTAAGAATCAATATATTATCAATTTAAGAACAAAATTCAGATCAATAAACTAAATTACATCATTTGCTCTCTATAGTAGAATTAGTGATGGGTGGATTTGAAGTTTTTGATGTGTCATCAGTAACAGTCAAGCAACTTAACTCTGTTTAGGTTTAATTGCTTGTCATGTAGAATCATGTTGGCTCTATTTAGATTTGCATCTAACAACTGAAGGAAACTGCTTTCTCCCAAAACAGTTTAAAAAATAAAATAAAAAGGGACCTTGCATACTTTGTTAACAGAAACAGGTATGAAGACAAGCTAAGTGGCTTTCCCTGCCACTGGGTACTTCTACACATGCAATTAATGTGAAGAAATAAACTCCAGACCACTTTGAGTTGGAATGCACTGCTCCTTGGCACAGCATCTATCTACACGGGCGCCTGGCACAGCAATAATTTGAGCCAGGATAGAGCAGGCCCATGTTGGCAGCAGGCTCAGGGGGTTTATCTCCAGGCTCTGGGTGGTGGCGTCTGGCAGTGGAGGGGCTGGCTGGGACATGAGAATGCCATGTGACTAGGTAACAGGTAGGGGTCTGGCCCCTAGTTGCCTGGGCTGACCAGGCTCAATTTCCCCATGTGGTTACTGTCTACACGAGTGTTAGATCACAGTAAATGACTCAGCCATAAGATAGTACTGTCTCCAACAGTAGTATCTTATGGTAGAGTTATTTAGTTTACTGTGCCCTAATACCAGAGCACATGTAGACAGTGACACTTTATTGCGGAGTTAATTAGTCTACTTCACAGTAAAGCACACATATAGATGTATCCTCTGGCTGTTAACTGTACATATGAAAGCTATAAGGACAGTGCAAAGTGTTACACTGATACTAGTTGGCTTGGATGGATGTTTTCTATATTTATTGTGAGGTCTGATTATAAATTATTAACATTTTGAGTGCATGGTATTAAGAATGAGTGCACATTGCTGAGTACACATTAGCAAGTGTAATAAGTGCACTTTCTCAGTGTATGTTATTAAGAATAAGTGCACTTTGTATCTTGTAAACTTAATCACTACAACTATGCCACATGAGCAATAGCCAGTTTTACAAGAAATATGTCAAGGTACATTAGACCTTCATGTTTAATAACAGGGTCTGTGCTGTTATTATTGTTATTATTTTTCTCTGTGTTAAAATTAACTACTGCAGAAGGGAAAGAGAAACCTTAACACATCTTAGGAAAGGGCCCAGACTTATGAACGAATGGGGACAAATTGAGATCCCTTGGTGTACTACATCCTAGCATCTTAAGCAAGTTCTGAAACTCATGGGCCAATCTGGTCTTCCTCTCCCACAGGTAGACCAAATATTGAAAAAAACCCCAAAACAATAATTTGCTGTACAGTGTTCTTTCTAACCTGAGTCTCCCAGTTTGGGAACACATCTGACATCTTACAAGAGCTATTTCAGCTGTAGGACAGTAGCAGTTGTGAATCAAGGCCAGTGTGGGATGATATGGAATGCCCAGTTGTGGACAGAGACATAACTTATTGGTCTCTTATGTTTTCTAGAGTAAGCAAGCAAATTCTGCCCTGACCAGTTTCACCATGGTCTCCATAAGTCCTGGCCCAGACTGACAGGTTATTTATTGCACTCCATTTGCTTTCCACATCCTTGTTTCCTTGTACAGGCAGAAGGTATGGTTTAGAAAACATACTAGTAAGAAGTAGTTAGAGGTATGTAGTGAATTAATATGTTCTGAACTTCTGTAGCTAAAAATAGGTAGCTTATCATACAATGATTTGTCTGTAGATTTATGGGCATATAGAGTTTTCTTGGAAAATTTCTCAATGCAATTATTAAAAATATCAAAGACAGGTTTTAATCTATTTTACAAGATTTTTTTTAAAGTGCTGCATCAGCAATTTTGAAATTTCTTAGGGAACAGGGGTGTTCAAAATTCTCATTTAAAAAGTGTGGTTTTAAAGGCTTCTCAAGTTGTAACTGCCTGCCCCATGGGTTACTAAAAAGTTTAGAGCTGCCAAACCACGGTAATACCTATCTCATCCTAGAAGAAGCCTGGTAGCTTTAACATCAAATCAAGGTTTCCAGTATTCCTAGGCTACCTGATGCAGAGCAGGAAGTCAAGTACCCCTAAAAGTTCTGGCTCAAGCCTGGATTTCAATAACTTCCAGGACAGTCAGGATCTAGACAGCATGGCTGGGAGATGGGAAATCCTAAAAGCACTTTTACAGGAAACACGGAAAAAGATTCTGAGACAACCCACAAACTGGACAAGACTGCAAAAAGTCTAACAACATCACCACATTTCCAACAAACATTTTGTCTTTTGGTAGATTTACATTTTCTAACAAAAAGGAAATGTTGCTTTGGAGAATTTCCAAATAGCTCAAATCACAAAATTATATAAGGTAACGTCACACGTTGAGATTTCAGGTTGTGGCTTCCAAAACCAAGTGATCTTGGTGAAATGGTCAGATAGGAATTACCTGTGAAGTGGCAAAGTGAGTTAGCCATCTTTCTATATGAGTAGCATACCATCCAGGGGTCAAACATCTCTTCTGGAGAGTTCTTAATTCTGAGGGAGCCCAATGGTCTGAGGTAATGACTTCATAAAAATTGAACTTCAGAGCAGTGGGATCCTCATGAAATCGTTGGTGCTAATATAATAAAGGTAGATACAATTAACCATAGTTAGAAAAATTAAAATGTAATTGAGTAAAAAGTAAACAAATAATACTATAGTGGGTTAAACTCCTGAACACTGAACTATTTAGCAAATCAATAGCTTTACCATGACTCAACTAATAGAGTTCCATGTTACACAATGGACAGTCCATTTTCAAATGTTTCTCTTTACTCTCCTTTCCCTAACAGTGGTAGTGGCAATTCTTTGTCTATTCCAAAATATCTCTTCATGTCCTAATGATACATACATCATCCTGATATATACCATGCTGATGTTCTTGATAGCTATGATAGCAGTTGTGATGTGGACATGGCATTTGCCAATGTAGGTGCAACCAATTATTTGCTTTTCACCTTGTGTACCCTTCTGTGAAGGTGCAAGTGACAGGGTAGGAAGGGGTATAAACTGCAGCAGTGAACTTTGTGCTTTATATTGTTATTACCAGACTTTATGTGAGTGTACTTGAACTTTTGTTGCCTGATTTACATCATTATTACTGACTGCTTTACTTGTCCAAATTTGTCAAATTTTGCATGTATGATTCCACATAATTTTAACAATACTAGTGTGTGAGCCAAGCCATCGCTTTCCAGATTTGTCTTTTATGAAAGGATACAGATTACATAATGGACAAGAGATGGTTAGGAAATGAATAAGGAACAATTCACTGTTAAGGAAAATTGACTGGTTTTCTTTAGTCTTCAGGACTAGTGCCTTATAGCATGGGATACTTAGCATGTGTTTTGTTTAGATCGTAGTAAGCTTTAGGGGTGTGCAAAACAGGCCCTATTTGATTAGGATTCGGACCAAATTGGGGACAGTGATCTGATTCATTGATTCGGATCACTGTCCCTGATTCGATTAGGCTGAATCCGAATCTGAAGATTTGATGCTGATTCAAAGAATCAGCAATTTGGACATAGACACAGCTTTAAAAGTTTTTTCTACATACCTTGAGGTAGCAGGTATGGCTCATGAATGCTGCGATGCTAGGGTGCATGGAGTATCCCACAGGAGCGGGCGGGGGGGGGGGAACATCCTTGGCGGCAAACCTGGAAGTGGACCGGAAATACTTCCGGTCCATTTCCAGGTCTGCCAGGGAGCATGCTTGAGGGCCCCCTGCTCTTCGCAGCTCGGTGATCCCAGGTGCAAGGGGACCCCAGGTGCCCCCCCAGACCCAGGAGGCACCAGTCGCTGGGCTGGGGGAGAGTTGGGGGGCGGGGGTGGGTCCCTCATGCTCCATGGTGGATCCAGAAGTGGACCAGAAGTGCTTATGTCCACTTCCGTGTCTGCTCCCAAGCATGCTGGGGAGCCCCCTGTACTTCTCTGGGATGCTCCATCTGCCCCAGCATCACAGCATTCAGGAGCCCCTGCTACATAGAGGTATGTAGAAAAAATATTTGAAGCTGTCTCTATGTCTAAATCACCAAATCTTTCTGAATCTTTCTGATTCAATTTAGATTCAGAGATTTGGCCACTGAATTGGGCCAAATCTCCACTGAATCAAATCAGGGACTGAAGCTTCACACAGCCCTAGTAAGAATTGCCATGCCGTATTAAAAATTGGAACACGTTCTGAGCAGTCTCACAGTAATGCTAACTATGATCTCAGATCATTGTGGACATGGTTGGAGCTGGCTGTGCCCCTGTCCCTTCTGACACTGACCCCAGCACTAACACCACAGCTTGCACATATGCCCATGAGGACATGCAACCCACATGCCAGCAGCCTGTGTCCTCCCTGCTGCATGCTGAGTATAGCCCAGGCTGGGAGTGTCTTCCCCTGGCATGCTGGGGTGAGGCACATCACTGCTATTAGTGGCAGGCAGAATGATGCCAGGGAACCAAGCCCAGGACAAGGTGCCGCTGCTTCCATTGGATCCATGGGGCAAGCTAGGTCTTTGCTGTTGCCAGTCTTGAGCTGGCTCTGATATGGTGATCAGGTGATTGTCAGTCCCAGTCCTGGTACCTCATGGGAGTCTTGAACCAGCTCCAGTCTGATGCTGCACTTGGGACCAACAATTAGCTCATTGTTGGTTGTTCCCAGTCCCTGTACCACACTGGAATTATGAGCTCATATTATTTCTATGGAACAAAATATAGCTGTTTCAGCTCCAAAGACAGCTGAACAAGTTGCTTAGTACAACCCTAAGGTACCACTCCCTGAAAAGTCATAACTTTGCTATGATACGATGGCACCAACATGTTTAACTAATGGAAAGTGTGCATGCTCATGTTTTAACTGAAATTAACATGTCCTAATGTGCTACATGGCTCTTTTTCTGACTCCTTTGAAACTTTGAATGGTGTGCCATACTTGCATACCAGTCAAGCTGACACTGTTGTCTAATGAATAGAGATTTGAAAGTTATGTCAGACATACGATAATCTAAAGTGATTAGTCCTTCATAGTAAGAAATTGTTCATTTTACCAAAACATTATTGGGTGAAAAAGAATGTTTACCATATAAACATTGTCAATTGGAATTGAGATTAAAGTAATTATTTACATCTGGAGGCAGCCATTTGTCTGGAAAGTTACATTATATATGATACTGGTATCACAGTGGGTGCTGAATAAAAAAGGCTGTAATTCAATATTCATTCAGCTTCTAAATTGTGGCATGTACTTTACAGTAAATTCTACTCCTACTCAAAGACATAATGGTAAACTCTTTGGAAATTCACAAGAATGGGATGTAAGTTTATTATCACTTATTGCTTCTGAATTCATAGCCCATTTCTCAGTGGCAAGGTCCTTACCTGATACCAGGAATATGCCCGATCAGATGGGTCAATGAGAATGGTGATGAATTTGGCCTTGGGGATCAAGGAAGCTGCTCGTTTGGGAGCTTCCTCTGAATGGAAATAGCTGGCACTTTTCTCAAACAAGAAGTCAGTTGTAACATTGGAAGGGCTGGGGAAGAAACCCATATACCTGGGAACAGGGAAAATATTATTTGAATTAAACACAAATTAAAAATCTCAAAGTTTCATGCACATGTTTTGTACTTAATGGCATGTTGAAACATTACTCTTCAAATATAATTTAAAACAGAAGAAATTGAAAACAAAATGGGCACAAGTTTCATTCTAAAATTTTAGCTATGTTGCCTTTGTGACAATAATGCTAACAGTTAATATCTTTAAGCTGAGTAAAATATTGTTGATAAATAAAAATTTCAGTAAATTTTATGAAAAAATGGAATATTGGGAAGAATTGAAATTAGTCACAAATTTGGACTGGATTCATTGAATAGTTTTGCCTAATAAAATGGTAGAAAAAACTGAAAATAGTAAATATTGTCTGTGTGTTTTAAAATAAAAATATTTTGTTTTGACATTGATTAAATGAAAGTTCCCAATTTTTGTTTAAAAATGGCATTTCTTTAAAAACTGACCTACTTTAACTTAATTACCCCAAAACATTTTACTGTAAATGTTTTACTTTATGTCAAATGAAATGTATTAGGTTAGGTTGAGTCTCCAATTCTTTGTTTTGGGGTTTTTACTCAACTGAAAAAAAACAGTATTTGTTTTTCAATTTTTCACTGAACCAAAAATCCAGAATGTTTTCAGCTTTATTCTTGTGCCTATATCACCAATGATGTTCAGGAGTGATTAGGAGGTCATTAGATATTATAATAATAATTATCTTTCACTGAAAAACTGGAAAATATTTTGTAAAAGGGCATTTAAAAATAAAAATGTACATGAATTAGGATGTAAAGCCTCCCAGCCCTGAAATAAAGGGATGTATACATTGAAGACATGAGGGAGAATTGAGACTGCTTCTCTAAGGGCATGTCTCAGTACTATGTGAAGGCAGACTGCAGTGAAACACATGGATTCCAGTCCTCAGGTGCTACACCATGAAAAATGCTCCTTTTCCCCAATGAAGTAGCAAGAGCAGGCCAAAAATCTTTCTGCAGAAAATTATGTTATGGGCATGATTCAGTCCACACTAAGGTAGCTACATTACATCCATGTCAGGGTGTAACATGCACAAAGGTCATGGTTGCCTTTTTCTGCAGTGCTCCTGAGTGTGGTCTTCAGGTGGCAGAGAGAGTCGAGAAGTCAAAGGACAATAATCATGGTTCAAGGGAGGACAGGATAAGACGGTTTAAGCCATCTTTATAGTTTCCCAGTTCTTAGCTGTTCAAAGGTCTGGAGAGATCCCTGGCATTAATAAAATGGTCCTGGAGAGGTACTTTCATTATAGCTTGGGTAGCAATGATGTTCCATAACCTGCACAGTGCTTCACGAGCAGACTCAGCATGTGCCTTCTGACTGTCAGTCCACCTCCAGAATGCTCTCTTTGCCCAGGTTTGCAAAAGGATCCTTTGAATACAGACTTCCTTGCCATCTACAATGGGGAAATTGTGCACTGGCTGGATCTATGGCTTTTAAAGCCCCTTTATGTTGCTACTGTATCATTAAGACAGTGTAAAAGGTCCGGAGCAGGGATTATATTTCCCTGACATCCATAAAAATTCTATAGAAAGAAAACCAGAGAAATAACATGACAAGCTTATTTTTATTCTTCTGAATCTCTCTATGCAACTTTGTTTATTTTGAGTTAATCAATAGAATTATTCTAATTTGTAACAGCTGATGAGCTGGCTTTTTATATTGCATAGAGCAAGATGGATTTTTATTTAGAAAATATCTAAAATCAATATAGAAATAGCTTCTGTTTGTTTCTGTGGAGTCACTGTAGGTTAATTATCCTGTATGCTATTTGAATATACCCCTTTGTATTGACCATGGATCAAAGTGTATGCTGGGGTTAATAAAATACTAAAAGTAAATTTGCAACCTTTCTTATCTTTGGTTATTTTAAAATCTCTACATATCCCAGAAATAAACAAAAAGTACACAGAATTAATAAACTTGCTGCTAACAATATGAATCAGTCTAATAAAAGGCATCAGGACTCTTGCTAGATCAATAGCATGACACACATTCTACTATGCAGTATGGAAAAAATATATGCAATGAAGCATCACTCCTTCCTTGGTTTTTATGACATTTTGAACCTAATAATTGAATAGTCTCTTAAGTTAAATGTAACTGTGGTGATAACCTGTCTTTTCAATGAGATTTTATGTTTTGTTGTGCTTCTATATTCTAGAAAATATATTCCGTTTTTTATGTTTGGTTTTGTTCAATAAAAACAGCTTAACTGGATTAACACTTAAAATATATATGTGTTATGATATTCATCCTAAATATCAGTCTTTATTTAAATTTGAGAACTGCTAGAACTTTTTGGAACATAAAGGTTTACAAAACAATTTTTTAAATGAAAACAATAAAAAAAGTATTAAAATGCACGGGAAAAAACCTCAACCTAAACTTACTTATTAATGGGTGTCTTTTATTTTGACTAGTCCACATTTGACAGGTTGTGCCAATAATTACATTCTTACTTATGCTAAGTAGGACTTCACCATTAGTCCAGTTAGAGGAACAAGCAGAAGTAAAATCAATATAGTCAAGCTGAAACCATACCAGAGAAAGTATTACTTAACATGAGGCAGGCCATCACAGTTGGACTCTCTAATATGTTAATTTAATTAAATGTTAGCAACATTACATAATATATAAATAATGTTAAGGGTAACAGTTGATAAATATCCCATCATTATGAATTATTTTCTCATTCCCTCAGATAGTGCTAAGCCTAACAAATTTATCTGGTAATTATGTATGTGTTAAACATACTTCCATAATTGCTCAAATGTGATTTAGTCTGTGCTAATAACAAACATTTCTTTCTTTGTTATTCTTCTTACCAGTCAATTCCCTTGTGGTAGTTGTTTCCATTAAAGAACTGAACTTCTTCAAATGTTTTTGGACTAGGGAGATTACTGATGATGGAAGGATGCATGAGAAGAAATAAATAAAGTGCTGTTGTTCCTAAAGAAAAAGGAAACTTTAGATTATATGATGTTTTCAGGTAGGATAAAAAAACATTGTAAACATTTTGTTTAAGCAAGTATTTCTGAACAAGCACATGACTAATTGTACTGAAAAATGTTCACAAGAAAAATACCTATTGCTGAAAGGCAGGTATTAGCATGCAGAATATCCAATTTAAACACATAATGCATGTAGACCTATTTATTCTACAGTCAGTAATCCTTTCACATTTACAAAAATCCAGATAATGTGCTCATGCATGCATCATGATGTTTCTATTGATTTTTATGGTTTCTATATATGTAAGTGTATATACATGTATGGCTTATGTATATGTGTGTGTGTATACACACACACATACGCATGCACGCGCACACACACACACACACACACACACTAATGCATATGTACAGTATTAATGATGTGGCCCTAACATTAGCAATGTATTTCATCTTAAAATCTTGTATACTTCATGTAATGCTTCATAAATAATTATTGATGGTCTCCATTTCCATTTCTCTCATATTCCCTTTGTCATCTATGCTTTATCTTCTGTGGACTGTTTAATGTTACAGGATAAAAACTCTTGTCCAGGAGACAGCATCCATTTCCAGCATAGTAGATGTAAGTATCTTGGATAGCCTTCTTGCAAGAATCATTAAGAAACAAAGAGGATGAAAGATGATGTTTGATTTTAAACAAGCATTAGCAGATTGTCTTTAAAAACCTTTGTATTCATGGATTATATGCCATTTAAAACTTGTGCTTTATTAAAGATTTTTTTTCCCACTGTGTCATCATTAGGATGGCAACTATGGTGACTTAGGTGAGAAATCAATGAAAAATTGCAACAAATAAAGATAATCTTAAATATACATATTTAAAAGTTAAGTGTGCATGTGTGGTCATGTCTACACAAGACAATACATCACCATAGCAACATGCTATGGTGACATAGCATTGGCAGGCAAAAAATGTGATGCCACAGCTACGTCGCCGTAGTGGCACACTCCCTCGCTATAGTGCATCATTACAGCCACGTAGTGGCTAAAAATAACCGGGTGTCATTGGCACAGCACAGTAATGGTGTAACAATGGCACAATAGGGGCACATGTAGATGCACCTTGTGTGTGTGTGTGTGTGAGTGCATTATTTATGACTTTGTTTGATTTATATGCTGCCCTTCACATCAAAGTGCTTATATATATAAATATTTAAAATATATATTCTAGAGGGAATACCTAACGTTTAGGACATTTAACTGGATATCAGGAGTCAGTGTCTTAGTGACCACATGTACGCACTCATTAATGATCCATAATTACGGCACATTAAGTTTAGTACCTGTAATAACAGGTACTAAATTTAATGTGCTGTAATTGGCGCTACTGCGCATTAGTGCAGATGAATGCTTTTTGTGTGATACTTAATACTCATTGGCCTAAATCTACTGTGCATCACTGCATTAGCACAATTTTTGCCAGCCACACCAATAAGCGGTAGAATTAGTCCAATGGGCATAAAGCATCTCATGGAGATGCACCTATTGACTCTCTCATGAACTCTAAATAATCTTGGGTTAATCTATGGGCATGTGCACATATTCACAGGACCTGATCTATGATCACATGGCTTACTTTAAGATTCATGATTGTAGATTGGGTCCCCACTTGTGCTCACAGTCAGTGCTGAGAGTTGCATTAGGAATACAATCTAATTAAGTCAGGACTAATGGATCTGAAAGGAGGATTGGTGGGATTGAAGGGGGCAAGGGTTACATGCAGAAATGGTGTCTGTCCAGGAATGGCGGGGCCCTGAAGAACTAAAAATAGTTCAGTCAGGATCAGGGGACTGGTGCTAACAAAAGCACAGCCCCATGGCTCAGAGGTTGGAACAAGTGGCTGGGCTTTCCCAGCCCCAGAGATGCGCTCTAAACATGTACACAATTTCAGTGAGATTAGAATGGGTTATCCCAATGTACATAGTGCACCTCCTTATTTTAACTAAGTTAGATTGGGCTATTTTTGCCTGATCTACATTTCCCAAACATATGTACAGTTGATCTAAGTGTAACATCTGCATGTACCCTAAGATGCCACTGTACTCTGCTTTCTACCTGAGTTTAGACTAACTCATTTAACCACCTCTTTCTATCTTCTGTAGCAAGTCAATAATGATACTGGCTATCCCAGAGGGACATTGTGAGGATTAATTAATCAATTAATGTTTGCAAAGTGTGTTCAGATCCTGAAATGAAAGGGACAAGTGATAAGTAATTTTATTATTAATTAGGATCTCAACAAAGTGAAGATATTGGATAAGACGTCTTAACAGTAATTTTCCCTTTGGGTCTCATGGCAGACTGTTTGTTTACAAACAACAAACAAACATCTGTGCTTACTTTCTTGACTGCACTCTTATTACAAATATATTGACTTCAGAACCCAGAAACACAATAAAAACTTTTGTTAATCAGTATCTGAAATAAGCATATAAAAATTGTAATGTACCACTACTACTTAATCTTATATAGCGCTTCTCATCTTTAGCTCTCAATACACTTAACAAAAGAAATCAGTATAGACAGTAGAAAGTATTAAATGCTGTAATTGAAGGCATCATGTCATCAGTGAAATACGTAACTCTCGATTGTCATCATAGATGATTCTACTTCAGCATCTGAGAAATTAATCAGCACAAAATCATCCCTTACATAGGTGCATGCTAAGTTTTGGTAATTGTCTCTATTTCATTTCCAGTGTCTAATTGCATTGTTCTCATTGTTGTGGAATGAAATAATTCACATTCACTGTGAATAAAATTTACCTCTATGCAGAGTGCCAAAGAAAAGACTGTGATACTTAAATGTTTCCTTAAAACAGGGCATTAGCCTTTTGACACAGGAGTGAACTTTATCCTGATTTCCTATAACTGCACTGAAATTAGGCCTAAGAACTATAATAGAAACAGTAGAACTCACAAAAGGAAGTTATGTCAAAATTCTAGGCAAAAGGAAAAAAAAATCAAATAAACCAAAGTTGGAAAAAAATTCCTTTAAAATGTTTAAGAGAAAATAACTAAAAAAAATCCATTTGAACCTCTTGAGCCTGTGCAATTCAGACATGTTGTTGAATCTATTCAGGCCCCTTAAATCTGAACAAGCAACTGAAAACAGGCTATGATGGGAAACCCCTGGCCTTCTGATGGAAATACCATGTCAGCAATCTGGGCTGTATTCTAAAAGTACTTGATAGTTCTGGAAGAAAGTTCCTATGTTTTCCAAATCAGTTTGCTCCATACCATAAGCAACAGAAGAGTTAATTATAGCTGTCCATTGGCATTCAGAATATAGTACCTCTATATAACTGAATCTGCTTCACTATGCTCTGTACTAAATATGTAAGTATAGCACTGAAAGGTAAGGATACAATATCTTTAGGATTACATTCTTTATTCAAGTAATTTAAATTCACCATCTTCTCACCAGTTTTCTGGGGTCCTATCACAAGAAATTTTGGTAGATGGTCACAAGTTTTATCTCTTGACCAGATATCCCTGTGTCGCTTATCATCACATGGATTCTGAGGAAGAAAAGAAAGTTATTTCTGTCATATTGGAGAATATTTCAAGTGTCTTGTTCTTGCAAAGTTACACAGCAGTTGTGAAATGTTAGTCTCTTTGGAGTCAATAACAACAATCTCCAAATTTCTTCTTAAGAATCAAGGCCTGTAAGATATTGATCACTCTGGCGTTAATTCACTGAGGCACTTAAGTAAGTTTGGCTCGCACTTGAATGATTTGCTACACTAGGGCAAAAATACACTGTAGCTTACAAAACTGATCCCTAGAGTGGTCAATAAAGTCAAGCAATTGTTTAAAACTTTATAGGATCAGCTACTACATGTCTTTCTCTCTCTCTATATATATATTTATATGTATTCATAGGGTAATTATCTACTGTGACCTCGCACATAATACAGGACACAGAATTTGACCAAATGGTTCCTATATCATGCTCAAAGC
>NW_005842878.1:60488-77796 GCF_000455745.1 Alligator sinensis
TATGTGTTCAGCATCATTCAGAAGTCCAGCTGCAAGGAAACACCCCCATACCTTTCCCAGAGAGGGTGAAAAGGGAAAGGAGGAGAAAGGACTCCAGTGTGTGGGGAATTTGTAGCAGTAGAAAAGAATAAATGTCCATGGCCTGTAAAATAGGCCATACTTAGCACTCTTATTGGAGATCTTTTCTTTTGGGCAAAGTAAATGAAATACTTTCTCATCCTTGGACGAAATCTGCCAAAATCAAGAATTATATCTAGCAGTACTGTTCACAGTGTTCTGTCTAAAGTGAAACATGATATTCTCCAGGTCTATCAATTGAACACATTTAATAATCATTAGATGTATCTACACATGCGCCATTTAGTACTTGTGTTAGCTTTAAACTCATTGCTACTGCACTGTAGCGGCAGTGTCACACTTCATGCCCGCTGATGCTACATCGCTGTAGCAACGAGCTATATCAACATAGTGTCTCTTATAGACATGCCCACTATAACGCTAGGCAAGCAAAATGCTCCACATCCCCGCCTGTACTTCCCTAAATACTCATCCCTCTGCCCATAGTAAAACATCCCATACACCTAAAAGTAAAACCATGCCTAATCACTGCATGATTGGGCATATGTTCTATTGAATCAAGTTAACAAAATATATTAGGGCAAAACCTTTAGCACAAATCAGTGTAGTTCTACTTCAATGAATGGAAACACCACCAAGTTCACTAGTTTTTACATCTTGCCCAAAGTAATTTCTCTTTCATGACACAAACATAAAACTGAATTTGCTAAACAAGTTTCCATGGAGTTAAGCTTATGTTATGCAGCTGAGATCAAACATCAGCACAACATGGTCTAAAAAGGAGAAAATGGTGAATATATAATAATGTTCTGGACACTGCAATATTGGCAGTATGGTCAATGCTGATACATACTTGAAAAGATGTGAAAATTTGTGGTTCATGGGTTATAAAGATACCTTTCCTCTTTTCAGAATATAACAGTTCATGATGAGTGTTTCTCCTGTACAGGCCTCTTGTTGTTTCAGTGAAGGTAAACATGGTCTCTGGGATTCCTTATAACAGATACAGTGACATAATGCAAGTGATTCCATATTAATGGATGCAATGAATCTGCATTGTCTGCCTTGTGGTAGATCTCACTATCTGCTATCTGTATTGATCTTATTGATTATGTATCATGATAATACAATATGATGCATCAAGAAAATAAAAGAGAGGAGGGAAGGAAAGCTTTTTCCTAGACAAATAGCATTCAGCTGCTCCCAATATGGCCGGTATTTGGTTGAATAAAGCCAGGTGGCCTGATTTATCTATATCTGTAAATCTATTCTTAGTTAAAAACTATTGTTTATATAGACAATTAAATGAACCTAAAGGCATTTAAAACAAAGCAACTTCATTTTTAATGTCATAATAATTATTTTCTTAAGAAAAAATTAAATTAGGACTCTACTGTAATTTAAGAATTATGACTGGGATTACCCTGACCATGTATTACCTGCCAGAGAGGGTCCTTTTGTTCAGGGAAGAGTTCAAAGTATTTGTGAGCGAGCTGAACTGGAGGTAGAGTCTGTAGTTTTAAATTAGTCCAACTTTTAACAAAGTTGGCCAAATTCACAAAGGTGTATAACCCTAGGCGGTCATTCCCATAGTTGGACAAATGTGTCATGAAGATGCTGATCTGAAAGGGAAACAAAACTGTTTAGAAACTTTACAATAGCTGGACACCAGTGGATGCGGCAGTATCTGCTTGGAAGTTCAAGTCTTGTATTTCCCCACAATAACTATTACATAACTAAACTAGATTTGTAAGGAATTACTTTGGCACATTCGATGCATTGGATTGCTAACTTGGGAGCATGCCTTTTTGTGAGTTCTACAGCTCCAGCTTTGTCTGCATCTAGACAATTACCTCAAGGAGCATTTATTCACTCATCAACTTCCCCGTGAAATGCACATATTTTACAAAATAATTCTTCTATGTTGAACTGTATATTTCCTTTTTTTACCTCATGAAATGTCATGCTTTTCATGTGTACACAAGCCAGAATATTTGCTTTTCACCCAAAATATAGAAATTTTACAATTATACTAGAAAGACAGTACTAGTGGTCCCTCCATATTCTGGCCAGCCACAACCACCCCCAACCAAGTATCCCCAATGTGAGCAGGAGTATAATATGTACCATATATATTTAAATACAAGATGAGTTTTTTTTCCCTAATTGGCATAGGAGAAACAGCCCCTTGTTTTATAATCGCATGAAAGGAAATCTGATTAAAAACACCATTTATCATTAAACTGCTGCCAAAAGCAGCATGTGCTCAGTAATGGAAACCGACTATGAAGTTGATTAAATACAACCATGACTATAAGCATGACTATAAAACATATGGCCAAAATTGAGCAAACACGCTGATGGGAAGTTACCACAAGGACAGATTAGTGCAACCCATCTGAATTAGATATGTCATAGGGCTCATTAAGCACAGTCCCCTGCACTGCTGACATTTTTTCAAGTCATGGTGTGCCACTACACTGATTACATATTTACTTCCTTTTGACAGCTGAGCTGTGCCTTTCTTTCCCATTTTCAATGATTCCCATTTCTGCATCAGCCTAGCAAACATCACAAAACAGGGCCCAAACATGCCACTCAGGATCCCTCTGTTGCCCCCTCTCTCAGCCTGCAGCATGTGATTAGCGTGGCTTTGCCCTCCATAAGCTGAAGCTGAACCACGTTGCCCTGCACTTCATCTGCATATCATATTTTGGAGGCTCCCAGGACTCATGACAAACACACTCCAGGCATGGGTGGGGGGCTAATTAATACGTGGATTCTTTGTGGGGGCATATCTGGAGTACAGACACATACTGGAATATACACACATACAGTCACTGTGGCTTGAAATCCTGTTGACTCTGCTGGGGCCCAGCCCAATGAACTATATGATAAATCACAAGCCTTTGGTTTTGGATTAATAGCTATGGATCTCATTGACTAGCATCATAGATATCAGTGTATGATACTAGTCTATGAGTTAATGTTTTCAAATTTGCTCCTCACTTCCATTTGCTCAGGGAGAGCAGGGTCTGACAGTAAGAAGAGGGGGAAAGGGTTGACGAAGGAAAAAGTTGGTGGAAAGCAGAGAGCAAAGAGGCTACTTGATCCCCAAGATTTTATTTTCCCTGCTGTAGCAGTTTAAGGGGGACAAATTCAAGGCAAACCTCCAATAATTAGATTCTATACCTGGAAAATTATAAGAAATTTATAATTTTTCCATATATAGAATCTAATTATGGGGTGGGGGGGATCATTTTATAATTGGGGGCATCTTCTATTTAAGTAAATACAGTAAAAAAACTTTTTCAAAGATGTGACTGGGTTATAGAACATTATGCCTTAACGATGTGTACCACATTTTAAGGTCTAATCCTGGCCACTCACATGATCAGGGGACAGCAGGGCAGGCCCTATGAGGAGAGGCTAAGGGACCTGGACCTGTTCAACCTTCACAATAGTGGCCATCTATAAACTTACCAGGGGGACCAGAGGAGAATAGGTGAGAGACTATTTCCCTGAGCGCCTCCCAGAGTAACAAGGAATAATGGCCACAAGTTGATTGAGAGCAGGTTCAGGCTAGACATCAGGAAGCACTTCTTCACAGTCAGGGCGGCTAGGATCTGGAACCAGCTTCCAAGGAAAGTGGTGCTGGCTTCTACCTTAGGGGTCTTTAAATGAGGCTTGATAACTACCTAACGGGGGTCATATGAGCTTAACTTAGTGGGGGTCATATGAACCCAGTATTCTTTCCTGCCCAGGGCAGGGGGTTGGACTTGATGATCTGCTCAGGTCCCCTCTGAGCCTACATCTATGAATCTATGAATCTATGGTTTCATGAAACTTGTAGAAGACTGAGGGAATGGACCTATTATCAGGTTTTCATGGAGATAAAACTTGAGCAGAGACTTTTTTCCATGTCCTATATTCCTCTATCTGTTGCTTTTCTCCTGGGTCCAAACAGGCAAAATTCAGTCCAATGTTTTTTGATAGCTCAGTATGACCTCCATTGGTTATGAATTTGATGATATATCTGAATCATTCACTATGTTTTGGACTTAAAATGATGGGTGCACTTTACAGAGAAAATGTGAAAACATTCCTAAAATGTTACCTAACCCAATTTCAGGTTTGTTTACTTAAAGATAGCAAGTCAGCTAGAGAATTTATTCTTGGAATCCAGAACTTTCAAGCTTTTATGAATGATGATATCTCAAGTAAGATATCACAAATAGATTGAATTTCTTCTTCAAAGCAATATGCTTTCTTTTTATTTATCAACCTTATTTTGTTTCTCTTTAACATGATCACTGCTTTGCAACATAGCATTTTAAGGGATAAAAAGAGGAATTTGTATGAACAGTGTGACGAATAACTTTGTATAAAGATATAAAGACAGTAAATTAAAATTCAGGACTGCAAAGGCATTAATTTATAACTTAAGTATTCACTGTTTAGCTTTATAGGATGCTATCAAGTAAGTTTTTACTACTTGTCTACTTTATTCAGTGGACTAGCCTTAAATAGGATGTACATTGACAATGGAAGTTAATAACAGAATTTTCAAGAAATGTATCCCAGTGGTAAATGATCATCATACATTTCCCTTTGTTTTCAGCTGAATGGCTGGAAGGTTACCATGAAAGAACATGCATCTGATCACAATAAGCACAAAATAACTAATCTCACCAACTGCAGTTAAGAAATAAGACATGTCATGAAGTGCATTTCTCAGTAATTATACCAGGATTCAGATAGTGTTATTATGAGGTAGGAGGTGGCAGGCAAAATTACTTTTAAATGTCCAGGAAATGCAGTGATCTTCAGGGCACGTTGACATGGAGATTTGCATTTTACCCACCCGTCTTAATGTTATTTCAGGAAGGAAAATAAAAAGAAAATCCTGTCATGCTTGTGCATTTACTTGTGCAATTATAGGGGTGGATAAGGCATCCACAGCCAATGAAATTTTCACCTTAACCATAGTCCTGTGCACCAGTCATAGCAGTGAATTAAGCCTCTTCTTCACATCAAAGAAAATGACTTCAGTGCTCCTAAATGGGAAACATACACCCCAGTATAAAATCCCAAACCAGAAGCAGCTAGATACCTGAAGGACACATACTATTCTATCAAAGTGCCACTTACATGGTAAAATATATTACAGGAAACTAAGAGATTTGGCATCACACCTAGCTATTTGAATGAGGATGAAATGAGAATAAATGATGAGGTGATGTGGGGATTCAGCAGATTAAAGATTAAACACGCCAGGATGCTTAATGATGCTGGTTTTTTTTTTTATCCATAGGGAAAATATATATTTCTTCTATATATATAGCATGGGTGTACTCTGACATCACTAGGTGCAGCTACTCATGCAATTATTATGAAACAAAAAACTCTGGAGCCATTTGAACCAGAGGAAACTGGTCCTGGGTGCAGTGTCTACACATGTGCCCAGGATAACAGTGATTTGAGCTGGGATGGAGCATCCCTGGGTTGGGAAGAAGTATGGGGGGGGGGTCAGCCTTGGGCTCTGGGGAGCAGTGTTGGGCAGGGGTGGGGCTGCCTGGGACATAAGGGTGCTAAAGTGTGGAACCATGTGGCTAGACAGCAGGCAGCCCCCACACTTTAGCACCCTCATGCCACACCTAGCCCATCACCATCTACATGTGCATTTTAGCACAGTTAGTTCCTCTGCCGTAAGATAGTACAGTGGAGTTATTTAATTTACTGCTCCCTAACACCAGTGCATGTGTAGACAATGATGCTTTACTGCAGAGCTAATTAGTCTACTCTGCAGTATCTCTGTATAGGTGCACCCACTCATTACAAGGTAAAGTCATGCTGAGCATGGCAGCCCTTAATTTTTAGGGACCCTGGTGCTAGGTGGAGCATACAGTGCCCAGCAAGACATATGGACTGTCTAGGGAAAGTTAGGTACCTAAAGAAAGGGATTAATAAAAACATGCTGAGCCATCTAAACCAGCTACTAGGAAATACCAAGGAAGAGAGCTGTGCATTTGCCCTCCCCTTTATGAGGACTTTGATGCCTAACTCTGCACTGGAGGGAAGCACTTACATCTGCTTAGTATTTATTCATAGGCACAAACCCTATTCTTCAGTTAGGCATGTAAGCAAGGTCAGTTCATACTCAGAGGAAGAAGAGGAATAGGAACTGCAACTTGAGTCTTCTATAGCCCAGCTATTTGACCTAATGACTGAACATTTCTCACACCTAGGACTGGCATTAGACTGGTAGAGAGTTATACACAGGATAAGAAGTGCTTCTCTCCTTTTTCTCCACCTGAATGCCAACCAACTTGCATAACTTAACCTCATGGCATCCCCCATGGTTTGGGACTGTAGGCAATTGCCTTGACTACTTGCCCAAAAAATGGTTCTGATATGGCCCAATAAATATTTACTTATTTAGGCAATGGGAGCAACTCCAACAAGATGACTGAGCATGATGCATGACAATGGGCTGTGTTTCTCAAATATTATTGCATTCTTCTGAGAGATGGGAGACCCTAAATAATACCCTGCTGTGAATCAGGCAGAGGAAGAGTTTGAACCCCACACATCTAGGGTATCTAGTGGCTAAAAGGGGGAAATGCTTTTTTTTGGCTATTACTGGTATAAAGTTAGATGTGATCTATGCACATATGTACTGGGTCTAGCTCTGCAAGTGAGGAAGGCAGGAAAACATTTATTTAGTGAATCTTGCCAGGACATAGTTGTGAAATAGGCCCTGAGCAGCCAGGGACTATCACAACTCACCCAATTCTGAGCAAACCCAGCAGCTGGCATTTAGGCACTGACAGTACTTTATTCGGAGACACTTAGGCTATAAGAGAATTTAGAAATCACCAGGTACAAGTTTGTTTCTGGAGGATTAAAAGCATGGATTTAGAGGCCTATGTAGAGGTGTTACATTTAGATCACCCTAACCAAAGTTAAGGCGGTGTAAATTTTTCGGTGGGCAAGTGTTCACAGGGCTTAGGTCACCCTAAAATGGTGCCCTCAATCTAAAGTTAGTTCTGGTCAGGGGTGAACTAACTTTATGTTGGCAAGGGGTTAACCCAATCTAGCAAAGGTTACCCCAGCCTAGGGAACACCTGCATGCATTCACAGCATATCCCCAGGGGTGGGAGAGTCCAGCCACTCTCCACAGCCCCTCTGGCCAAGCTATTTTTACCTCCCTGCCAGCCCACCCCGCCTCAGATGAGGCAGACCCCCTTGGACCTGCCAACCCCCTGGACTCACCAACTACTCCTGAACCCGCCAGCCTATCCTGCAGACCTGCTAACCCATGCACCCCTGACTGCCTTGCCTCTAGCTGCCTGCACCTCCTCCCAGCAAGCAGCAAATGCTTGCATGCTCTGATCCCAACTCATGTTTAGGTGGCTTAAACTAAAACCTGTTCACACCCTAGGTGTCCCTTATGAATCTAGCTCTACATCATTAGTAACCAACTATTCATTTCATCCTGATCCAGGAAAGATAAAATCAGTGGGACCATTTACAATATTTTTGAGTTAAGCACACGCATGAGTGCATAGCTGCAGCAAGGCCAAAGTGCTCAAGTTTCAAGCCCTCAGGGAGCAGTGATACTGCTGACCAAAAAGGCTGCATGCCTCTTACTCTGCCTTTTACAGTAACTGTAGGATAGAAGCAGTGAGCTTTCCATTTTGACCCCTGTAGCCCAGCCAATGTGCCATTCCTTTCAGAGTGGGCCCACAATGTTTAAAAACATGTCCATTAGTTTGTTACATTATTTATAAGGCTTTTAGTACTTCTATAAGGCGAAGATGAATGGAACTTAGGCGAAAGTGTCCCTCATGGCCCATCTGCAATGAGTTTGCAATGTACCCACTTTATTCCACAAAAAGTAATTTATTCTTCATTTTTATTCTGTTCTGTCTTCTCTGAGCAGAGACTGGCAACAGTACAGCATTAAAAAAAAACACCCGAAGTTGGACTATGCTTAAATTACCAAATGCAGGGCTTACGCACTTTGCATTTTAGAATTATTTGACACAATTGGGGTATACATTAAAATATCCAAAGCTGTTCACTGGCGCACACTCCTGAATTTCTTAGCTATTAATGAAATAGTTAATCTGTTTTATGTGTATATTCAGTTTATTAGAGGTTGTTTTTCTTCTGTGAAAAAAGTCCAGCCCATGAATGTGTGACAAGTATTTCCTATAAACTATTTAAAAATGATGAAAATGAAAGCATTTATAGGAAACATTAATAGAGATGATTATCTTATCTATGAAGCGCCTCTTGTTTCTGATGAGTGTCAGAGTCTGACAGTGATATTTAATAGTCTTTTAGCAAATAAAGTATATGCCAGTAAATCCCATCTCTCTCTTTCTCTTTTCCCACTCTGAATCGTACAGATTATTTTCTGTGAAAATGTACAATCATCAGACCCTTCAGAAGTTTAGCTCATTTTAATTTAACAATTTAATTAGGGCTGTACCCAAATCCAAACCTCAAACCTGAATACATTTGAACCCTGAGAAAGTTTAGATCCAAATTCCAGGCCCATTTCTCTATTTAATCTGCCCTTGTGTTGTCCTCTTGTTAGAAGTGAAAGCAAAGATTAGTTTATAAAATCACAGTTTACTGTTTAATGCTTCTTTCCAGAGCAACAGAGAATGATAACAAACCTCCATTTATGGTGTGCATTGTCATGAAAATGGATTTTACCTTCAGTGCTTCTATATGTAGGAGAAAATAATGTTTTGGAAAATTGCTGAGTTGGCACAAAGCCATTAAAGGCATCTGGGGATGACAGTGGTAGTGGTTCAATGTATAATATTTTTGCACTGCATTATGGTACTGCATGTGGTCATCAAGAAAGAACTTCTGTGCAATACACAATATTCCTGCCTAAAGAAGACCATGATGAGTTAGAACTGATGAAGGCAATATATGTTTCCTCCTCTGTTTAAATTAGTAAGTACTATCAGTCAGTAGTTTAGGCTATAACCTTGTTGTTATATTTTCCATAACAAAGCATGTTATGAAACGCAGAATAATAATACACTATGGTGATTTACAGTGATTTAAGGATAGCAATTTTTTAGAAGAATCACAAGATGGTACTTTGTGTAGTGATCTAACACAAATGCTGCAAAGAAAGAATCACTGCATATCTCAAATTCCTAACACTGGCAAGGGTTCAGGGTTAAAGTTGAGCTAACCTTACATTTAATCGTACATGAACAATATGTACTAAATTAATATAATATACAGAAAGCTACTGAATAAAACCCCAATTGTCACTGCAATAAACGGATTAAAACCAATTGTGCATTTCCTTACTGTAGAGCTGGTGTTAGGCTTATTTTGTTCACTGTGGTGTAAGTGCCCAGAATGCATACATTTTACATGAGAGCACAGTTCAAGTAGTCCCAGAATTTGTACTGACATACTATATAAACTTAACATCCAACAATAAACAATTCAGGAGCACAGTTAATTAAGTAGGGAAGGCAAAATGAGGATTAAGTGCTGGATTAAATGGAGTTTCAGAATTTTTTCCTCTCAACTTTCTGATTTCTTCTTCTCATACTGCACCACCATGCGCTGCACTTCAATCTCTCCCTCGCACTTCAGACTCATGCCAGTTTTTAAAATTTAGTCTTCTCTCTGTCTACCAAAGCCAGTCTTAATTTTTTCTCCTTTTCCATTTTATGTTAGGTAATAAGGACAATACGGTGTGCTATACTGTTGTTCACCAGTAGATCCCAATGGACTTTACAAAGGAAGTGACATTCTCTAGATGTTACAGACTAGGAAACTAAAGTATAGAGAGATGAAGCAATTTACCTTGGCCACTCAACAGGCCAATAACAGAACTGGATGACGAACCCATATGTCTTGGGTTCTTGTCTGATGTTCTATCCCAGTGGTCAACAACCCTGGCAGGCTACAGGCTGGAATGATTTAACTTGGGTAGAGGCAGGCAGCCAGGTAGGCACTACGGGGCTGTGGACACCACCTCTTCTCACAGCACGGGTGGGGAAGTAGGGGGAATGTCTGCTGCACTGCTTCTCCTCACTGTGGCACAGGAGAAGGCCCATCACTGAATACCAACAAGGCCCTCTAGTACCAAATGCTGCGAAAGCCCTGCACCTATGGAACACATCCAATGGCTCTGCAGCCCGTAGATTGTAGGAACAGAGCACCATACATGCTCATCCAGAAGGAGAGGAGTAAGACTCTCAAAAGCAACAGAGTCTTCTTCCAAAGGACTAAGAGATCTCAACACAGGTTGCTGGTTTTTTTCTTCAATAGGACTACCCTCTGTCCAGTGAGAGACAAGTTGTCCTACATCACTGGAAAGAGAAAAGGAGCTTAAGGGCATTGGCAAACATTTTAATATTGGTATACATCCAATTTTCATATTGTAATCCTCCTTTTTATTTGCCAGAGATGTTGGTATGTCTGTAGTTCCTACTGAGTAGGCATCCAACCTCACAGAACCAATACTACAACTATTGCTGACTTGACATGTTGATTAGCAAACAGTTCTAACAAAAAGGCTCAGGCTTAAATTGATCCACCCATCTATGATCAAGCACTTCTACTACAGCTATTACGACATCTACATGCCCTTTAACCATGGCCCCAAAATAGCAGAAGAAATTATATGGCTTGTGCTGGGAAGTTTTTCTGCAAGTGATGATAAATATTTTCCATGACTGTCAATTCAGCTCCTTTTATGAACACTTAATGTATTTTAAATACAATTTATGCTGGGGAAAAAGGTGAGTTGCAGTTCACGGACTAAGGTAGTTTTCATTGTACTGTTGCAACTGAGTTGTCCCTACTGATGTTCCATAATCCATGTTAATGGTCCCAATTAAGACACAACAGTAAAATTTCTTATCGCCTCTTTTCTAAAACAAACAAAATAATGCTACTGAAGTCCTCAGACCACTTGTGCATGTAATGTGTTATTCTTGTTGGCAAATTACATTTTTCCTGGAAGGGGGGGAAGGGAGAGGAAGAGTAGTTATTATATATTTCTTTTGTCTAACAAAATCCAACAGAAGCTACATTCTGCAAGTGGTTATTTACCAGCTTCCCAGATTCTCAGTCATAATATTTGGATAGTGAATTATTCACAAACCAGAAATGTTTTGACTTAAGACAGATGAGTATGTAAACACTAATCTTCCTGAATAAAGAAGCTGGGCAGCGACTTCATGAAGGCAGCACAACGAGGGCAGCTGTTTTAACAGAGAACAGAAGTCTCTTGCTGTATTTCAAAGAGCAATCGCTTGACGACCCATTTTTCTTTTCTTTCAGTACAGGCCTGATTCATTAAAATTGAACACATACTAAGCACAGTGTAATTAATTTTGGTGCAAAATTCTGGGGTGCACCATTTGTCAGTGGATTTAAGGTGCTTCAACCATGTCCTGAAGTAGCACTGATTTTGAAGGAAATTTCTCAATATAAAATACACCGTAAATGACTTCCAACTGATATGAACTTAATACATGACTTACTGGCAGCACCAAATGAAGCCTTCTTTTTGGTTTATTTACAACAGCTGCTGTTTGTAGATTTTAAGGGCTCAGACCCCAACCTGCTCCAAGTTCTTTATGCTGTCAAGACAGCAAAAAGCAACCAGAAACCTACTCTTGGACTAAGTACAGACTTTCAAAAAGCCTGAGGTGAAATCAATCTAAGTTATATGGTTTTCTGTAAGCAGCATAGTGTAGATCAGTTGAAAACAGGACACACGTTCATCCTCTAGTGCGAGGGGGTGGAGGGAGCAGGGGCAAATCTTAGACTGGGTGCCTCCATTTTTAATCTAGTGTACATGTACTGAACTTCTGTTTTATTATGGATATAGACCAACTTCCAATCACTTATATTGGTAAATGTGTAATGTATGCACCTGGCCTTGAGGTCAACCTCTTGTGGCATAATCCTCAGATGGCATAAAGTTTGTGTAGCCAGTGGTAGGGGATTCTAAACTTTCCCTGTGGTTTTAGATGAAGATGGGGCAAGTAAGAGACAAGTGGGGGACAGAACACATGGCGTTACTTAAGACTCCCATCTACAATGTCTCATCCATAGTAGTAGAATACATGATTATCAGAACTAAGACTTATTATGTAGGCTTGTACAGTGGCTAACACAATAATGCTCTGATGCCTGACTAATCACAAGAAGCAATATGTGGTAGGTGTGGTTATGTGACTGACAATTTCTAGCCACCTGTTCTGTTCAGTTTTTAGAAGCAGCAGCACTGAGATGAATAGTTCATAACTCAGTGGGTGTGTCTACATGTGGCAATATAAGGTGCATTAGCTATTTTTAAGGCACATTAAAGGTGTAGGTCTACACATGCATACCTTTAATGGATCTTCAAATGATGATTTTAGGTTATTCATGCCTAAATTTGATACCTGCAAAAGCAGGTATCAAATTTAGGTGCAAATAGCTAAAGTGCCTTAACACACATGTAGATGCACTAAAGAACATTACTCTGTGTATGTTGACTGCCTTGGGACTAACTTTAGTCCCAAGTCAGTCCGCACACCACATTAGTGTACTGTAGCACATGCACGTGTAGATGTGTGCCTAAATTGCCTTAATGTTCATTAGGCAACTGTGCATTAAGTTTAGGTGAGTGTAAAACATGTGTAGACACACCGAGAATTATTGCTGTAAGCCTCTCATGCAGTAAGGAAGACATCACTTCATTAATTTTATACTTGCTTCATGTTTTCTTTCTTCTCAGGTCTAAAAATACCTAATCATATGTAATAAAAATAGATTTTTATTATTATTAGGTTGGTTCACATTGGGTTTCTAGTGGTGTCTTTCTAGGGTTGTAGTAGCTGAATCATATATGTTGCTTTTTAGTGTACCAGTTCAAAGAACATCAAGGACAGTACAACAAGGACAAGTGCAGAATATTGGACTTAGGGCACAAAAATATCCAGCATGCCTACTAGCTGGGAAGTGACCCTTTCAGCAGCACAGAAGTGGAAAGGGATCTCAGAGTCATAGTGGACTCCAAGATGAACATGAGTTATCAGTGTGATGAAAATCATCAGCAAAGCTAACTGCTTTATTATGCATGAGCAGATGCATGACAAATAGAACCAAGGAGGTGATACTTCCCCTCTGTGTGGCATTGGTCAGTCTGCAGTTGGAGTACTGTGTCCACTTTTGGGTGTTGTACTTCAAGAAGGATATTGATAGACTTGAGAGGGTTCAGAGGAGGGCCATTCATATGGTTAGGGGCTTATAGGACAAGCCTTCCAAGGAGAGACTGAGGGATCTGGACCTCTTCAGCCTCTGCAAGCGAAGGCTGAGAGGTCATCGTGTGGCCACCTACAAATTCATTAGGGGGGCACAGCAAGGGATCAGGGAGGCTCTGTTCACTAGGGAGCCTCTTGGGGTAACAAGAAACAATGGTCACAAACTGACAGAGAGCAGACTTAGGCTAGGTATCAGGAAAAACTTCTTCACGGTAAGGGTGGCCAAAATTTGGAATGGGCTTCCAATGGGGGTAGTGCTCTCCCCTACCTTGGGGGTCTTTAAGAGAAGGCTGGATAGGCATCTGGCAGGGATCATCTGCCCCCAGCACTCTTTTCTGCCTAGGGAGGGGGTCGGACTCAATGATCTGTTGAGGTCCCTTCTGACCCTAACATCTATGAAACTATGAATCTATAAACATTATAACTGAAAACTAAAATAGTAATTTCTATAAATATAGTGAAACTTGTCGATGACTATGTCAAAAACTAAATAAATGGATGCTTATGTTAAAAAAAATGTTAGATTTAGCTAAAATTTAGATATGCTTCATTTTTCTAAAATTTAGGAATATATTAGTGAGGAGGAATTAAAAATGACAATTAAAAGGCTCATCTTAATATAATTGTAAGTGGGAATCATTTAGAAGCACAGGGTCTGCTTCTAAACCATCAGACATTCTATTTTGTACTGACAGAGGTAGTGCTACAAACTTGGAGCAAATGCACTTTATATTTATTCATGCATAAAAAAGAGAGCTTATTTTTTCTTTAAGGTTGCTTACAAACATTAAAAAAAACACAACCATACTTTACCAGAAGAAGCATCGTGTTAGTTGGACCTGGCTCCGCAGCATCTGTATAGTTCAGGTGCTTCAGCAGGGTTTTTTGGCACTTTTATCTAATAGCTATAAATGCATGTGGCGTTTATCGGTGACATTATCAGCTACACTGGTCAACCCCCCCCCCGCCCACCCCCACCACGCCAACCGGGCAGAACAAGCCAAGACCTAATAGCGTTGATTTTCCTTTTATCAGTGCTGATCTGATATGGACTGGCACCTCTACTAAATAATCTGGCCCTTTGGAACCTAAAGTAAATTGAA
The DNA here is from genome assembly GCF_000455745.1 of Alligator sinensis. Taxonomy (NCBI): domain Eukaryota; kingdom Metazoa; phylum Chordata; order Crocodylia; family Alligatoridae; genus Alligator; species Alligator sinensis. The sequence goes on from NW_005842878.1 coordinate 74,983, forward strand.
AAGCAACTTTTAAAAAATGAGACAAAGTAATTTTAGGATTCTACTTTTAGGAATATTTATATAATTCGTTTGTATAACAGGTTCAGAGTTGTTGTACTTTAAAGCATTTATCTTTATAAAGGGCTCTTCTGGATGGGACCTCAAGATAATTGGCCAGCTCTTCAGTGGGGGTATATCATCATAGCTCTGTTGAACTTAGCATAGCCACTCTGGTTTATATGCTGGTGTGGAGATTGATTGACTAAAGATCGACTAAGGTTGTTTTTAGTGCATTTTCCAGTAGTTGTTAGCTGTCAAAATTACTATTGCTTAGCTCGACATGTAAAAATGAAAGAAGCACCAGATTTTCTGGTTATTCATTCAATTGAGTGTCTGTTTGCATCCAGGAATAAAATCTCTCAATAATGACTGGAAACTGACTTTTAACACTCCAGTATTAAAATGGTGACTCAACCAATACTGCCAGCACAGAAGGACAATCTGAACCAGCCTAATTATCTTAAACATTGCAATCAAATATTGCCTCATATCTTTATTATTTATTTATGTTGATATTTAAAAATGTGCCTATCCATCGATTTAGCACTTGCACACTAAAAAAATCAATTACATAACTTATGTATAAATGATGTGCTCCACCTTCTCCCATCAACCGTTCAATAATTAAACAGAAAGAATATTACCCTTAACATCCTTACTTGCTGCTCAATCCACCCTGCCTTAGAAAACCAGGAGCAGAAATAGACCTTGCAGGGTTTTTTGAGTGAATGTTTTTGCTGTCAGAGAGTTAGCTACATTCCTTTTTCCTGTCTTTACTTAGCATTTCTTTTCTCCCATGTGCCTACACCTCTTAAATAAAAATTTAGCACAAGGAAACAAAAAATTAAGGCAAGTAAAAGACTTGGGGATACATTTTTACCCTATACAAAATGAAGTTGTTTTGTAAGAGATGCATGTAAGAGCATTAATATTATAAGGAAATGAAAAAATCCATTATAAATGACATTTAGTAGCGTATTTATTGCCCTCATGACACTCTCTCCCACATAGATGTTCCAGGGCAAAATGAATTTTACTAATCTGTCTTTTTTCATCGTGGTAAAAAACTGGTATACGATTGTACCAGGACTTGGATTGAGATATCAGCATACTGTATTTTCATGTGTGTATATAGTGTAACATTGTTCAGAAATGCAAAACAGTCCAGAGACCATTTACTAATACCATACTTTGAGGGGCTGACCAGGCAAATACCTCTTTCAATTTCAGTTTTTTAGGATGTTTGGTATCCTGACAGAGCACTGTTACAGATTGCAGCCTTCCCGGTTTGCACCTCTTGAGCTACAGTCCCAGTCACTGATAGGGAATCCCAGAACCTTTGGACCCCTTAACTGCACAAACTGCTACATTAACAGAAAAAGCAATCCAAAACTGAGATTTGGTGTTGGCAAAGCACTAATTTTAATAATGACAAATTGTTTCTCTAGAATTCAGCACTATTCATATTCATGATCCATCTACTACTGAAGCAAAGTAATTTATATGCCTGAAAACAGTTCCTTTACTTTTACTCTATTCCCCTTCTGCACATCTTTTTTTATTTTAGCATCCTTGACAGCATAATCAAATATTTTCTAAACAAGTTTTCTCTAAAGGAAGAGCCACAAAGGCAATATTTGGCAGGAAATGTTCTTGTCCTTTGATTGAAGGAGAAAAAAAGGAGGCTGATTGTATTTTATTTCCCTTGCCCATATTCATTGTAGTGGTCATGTTCCACCCTCAGTGCTCCTACTGATACCACTGGAAATGCTCTTGTCTCAAAAGTAGTATATGGCCTTATTAGAGCAGTACAGGCACTGTACTATATTTGTGTTACTGTAAGATCCTCAATGCAACAGAGAAAATGCTTTCTGATTACCTGTAAAAGCCTTCCATTTTTTCTCTGTTTGGTTAGTCTGATTAAATGAATTCTTATTATATCCATAAAACTTCTGTGCCCTGTTTCCTTTCCTGTGAGACTGAAGACACTGTTTTAATACTTATCCAATCCTCATTTAAACAAGTTATAAATCATTGTTATGCATAGTATTTAGCTCTTGTGGCTACTTTTTAATAGTCCAACAGTTTTTCTGCTTTTATACATAGTTTATGTCATTGATGGCTATGAATAAAGGTGCAAAATGACAGGAATTCCTCTTTACTAATCGTGATTTTTTTTTTTTAGTAATTATCTGTAATGTTATGTTTTTTTCTTTTTTTGTTCTGCATATAAACTGTCATAGGAAAAATGACTTGTGCCTTTTGTGTCATTAGCAATCTTATGGTGGCACTGTGTTAAGTTGGCATAAGTAACTAGACTTTTTCTAAGCTACTTAATATTTTAATAGATATATAGGCACACTTTTCAACAGTGCTTGACAATACATGGACCAGGGGTCAAATCAAAAGACTGCTGAATTCTGTCCAAGTGTTTCCTCACTGAACTGTTTAAAGTCTTTTCAGAAGTCTAGAAGCAATTCAAACCTCCATTAATATAAGACTGGCTACTCACAACATTTTGCCTGGGACTAATACTTTCTTTTTTGGGGGGAAGTTATGATGTAAGAATTTGCTTTGCTGTCAACAGTATTTTCTCACTGAGTGTTTGTACAAGATGGTGAACAAAAAAATTATTCTTATCCCTGAATAGAATATAAGCAAATGGACTCTGACTTGAGGCAGCAGGATAAGCAGGAGTTTATCAAATGAGTAGGGGTTTGTTGTCAAATGTCTTCCTTACTGGAAATAATATTATGGCCTATTTTATATATATAT
>NW_005842878.1:77827-83128 GCF_000455745.1 Alligator sinensis
GATTCATTACTGTCTAGTGCAGAGAGGCTCAAGCCCCTGCTCCCTGAGCCATGTCATTTGGCCTGCGTGGCTCTCCCTGGGTCTGAAAATCTGGTGGCAGGAGAATGCTGGCAGCATTAATTGCTGCTCCCTGGCTGCAAATCTAAGGATCCATGGGGAGTCCTGTGGGCTGGATAGTGTGGCCTTGACCACTATCAGGAGTGCAAGGTAGTGCAAGACCCGATTCTGGTGTGCAGCACTTGGCAGGACCCCATGTGCGGGGCTCTGTGGGGGGTGCCGTGGGGCACTGGGGTCCAATTCTGGCATGTACAGCTGGTGTGGGGCCCAATCCTGCTATGTGGAACTGGATAGGGGTGGTGTGGGGCTCGATGCAGGCATATAGGGGCCAGCCAAGGCCATGTGGGGCCTGATTCTGGTGCACAGAGCCCGTTCTGGCCTGTGGACAGCCTCACACCACTCATTTGGGTGGTGGGGCCAACATGTTGAAGAACACTGGTCTAGTATAGAGCAAAGATAAAGCTGTATGCTCTCTATCAACAACTAAAATTTAGTAGAACGAGTATACTTCCAAAACAATTTTAGATCTCACCTTGAGGTGTCTTATGGTTCTGCTAATTCCTCTTTGTTTATAATATCCTAATCAGGTCTTTATATTCTGGGTGGAACCTTTGACCTGTTCTAGACAGTGAAAAATATTTCCCTATTTTTTATCATTACTTTTGTCTGCCCCTTAGCTTACAAATCAGATGAAAAATTTGAATCAAGTAAGTCTGGAAGCTTTGATATATACAAGCTGTTAAATTTTGGGATCAAAATACTTTGCTGTTTCTTCAAAAATGTTTGTTCCAAGTTGATGTTTAATTCCTCTATCTTTTCTTGAAATTTTTATCTGAACACATCCATTGGCTTGATTATCAACTTGTCCTTTTATCATATTCTCTTCACTTTTGGACAGTTTACATTAGAAGAAAGTATTCAAATTACTATGATAGCTTTCTAATTATATCATTGTAATCCTGCATCTATTAGTATGTAATTTTCTATTATTGTCATTAACCATTGTTGAAGATGTTTAATAACTTTTTGACATTTTAAACCATGCTAAATCCTTAAATTATATCTAGTCCCTTCAGGCTTGAAAACCCTGTCTTGCTTCTGAGAGCTTTTACTTGTGCAAGTAATCTTACTGCAAAGAGAAGCACTACATGTTTCAGGCAGTAGTTGATTTAGTATATATATATATCTGCTTATAATTCTGCGATGTGTTACAGTGAAGTATTATATTTCTCCATGAGATGATTAGAAAATATGCTTCACTGACCACTGAATCAGATAATCCATTAGGTTTAACAGTTCAGATTAGTGACTATGCCTATTACATTATTTTTATTTCAATAAAATACATTTTTAAACTCACTAACTGTTGCAATTCCCTTTTGTAATTGCATCAGATGTGTGGAAATAAAATCATTCCTTAAAAAACCTCTTCTATACAAGTATCAGTTTGCTAAGGACTTATGGAGAAGCCCTTCAAAATTCTGTCTTTTGTATTAATATAAAGTGTAGCTTTATCCTGGTAGTCACATGCAATAGTTACTACCAATTTTAAATTACTCAAACTGCAACAGCAGAAAGAGAATTTTGGAATTATTTTCCAGAGTCAACTTTGTATACCAAGCATTCTGGATATAATATAACACAAATCACCATAGGACCATCCTTAAAATTTCTACCCACATGCCCGGTCTTCTGATTTCAGGAATGAGCAAAAGAGTTCAGAGAAGCTGATGTTTGAATCTACAAATAGCCCATTGAATAGCAGTTGTGTATTCCTAATAGAGAACTGATTTTGATTCCTACACTTCTGGGCCAGCATCCTTAAGGAATATAGTTTAAAACAACTTGATTAATGTTTTTAGCTGAGAATGAGTGATGCCACCCCCGGCTTGGGAAATTCCAGTGGAAATCTCAGTTACTTCCACTTTATCAAACTGATCATAAGGGTTGTTTTATAATCAATACTTTGTACAGACTGAAAAGGCCTGTGGACAGCTTGCTTGCCCAATGAACAGCTACCGCTGTTCATATTATAGTCTGATGTAGATGGTAGAGAGCTAAAAACCCACTTGTTGGGTGGTAGTTGTGTTTTGTTTCATATCTTTTCAGATTATAAAAAGCAGAACCTTGCTTATATTGTCTTTGATGTAAGGAAGATGGAATGATTGTTTCAACATGCTGTTATATCTCATTTTTTTACTAAAGGTAAAAAGATCTCTGTATTTACTCACATATCACATGCACCTCCCCCCCCAAGTCAGCCTTCCAAAATTGGGACGTGTCTTAAGCTGATTTTTCTATTCACTGGAGTAGCAGTGGGGTGGAATACAGCAAGAAGGCACTGTGACTCATGGGGTGCATCTACACATCACCTCAAAGCAATGTAGCAATGCATTATGTCACCAAATGCTGCACCAAGTGCTACCACTTCCTTTCACTCTTATTTTTCCACACCTTCAAAATCCTTTTAAATTAACCAGGGTTCAATCTGCTGCTGATTTATTGGAATGTATCATCAATGGCTTTGAGCACTGTAGTTCTGATTTTCTTCCACATTGCATTTAGATTGTTCTCCTAATATACCTGGGATAATACCTCTACATTCTGGAGAAAAATAATGTTTTTGATGGATAGTGAACAAGTGCAAACACATCCTTCTTCTTGCTGAACAGCTTTTCTGTTTAAGTTTCAATTTTATGTTGGATGCTAACAACTGATATGATATGAGCTTCAGTCTGCACTCAGGGAAGTAAATGTATACTCAATCCTTATCATGGTATTTGTATTATATAAGCCTTTTGGAGCTTTCTCATGTTGCTGGATGACCTCCAGGGGTATAAATGACTAGGAAGTGAAGTGAAAATAAGTCTTTTAATGACTAAGCAATTAGATCATCAGAATTTAAGCAAAACACATTACTTCTTTTTTGTGTAAATACAACCATTATATTTCCTACTGTTTTTATGAAACAGTATACAGTAAAATCTTTGTTGTCTGGCATCCCTGGGGTAAAGGGATTGCTGGTTATGTAAAAATTCCAGGTATCTGAAATAACCTGGCAAGGGTTTTCAGATAATGCTGAGCAAGAAGGACTGGGGTGGCAGCTGCATGAGGAGTGGGGAGGAGGGGGTAGCAGTGGCCACATGTGGAGCAGCAGCAGCACAGGGTGGTGGGAGTGGCTACCACATGTGAGCTTTCCCCTGCTACCCCCCATGTTTGGCTGGCCAGCTGGAAATTTTGGTTAATAGAATTTCCAGTTACTCAAATACTGGATAACAAAGATCTTACTGTACTTATAACGTTCATATTTAATCCCCAATTACAAAGGTCCTATTTTTGGTGTGTGTTTTAAGTAGTGCCTCTTCATTTACGGTTATACATTCATAACTCATCAACTGTGTTGTCATCATCTGCTGTCAACAGAATGTATAATCAGTATTGGAATATTGACTGGTTTCACTCAAAGGCAAATTGTAATGATTCTATTGGGTAATGTCCAAACACATACTTTGGACATAAGCACACAAGCAATTTACTGTGAGGCATATAAGGGCACGGATTCAGCACATCAGCTGCTCCATAACAACTGTTTATGTGCATGTTCTTATCCCATAGTAAATGAAAGCTAACCCAATGTATCCCACTTTCATTGATGCATAGACACTAATGGCTAGATTGTATCTGGTTTGGAAGCTGGCAGGTTCAGAGACATTGGCAGTGTATTAGTACAGCACCACATCAAGTCATCTAAACTCACCTAAATGACTGGAGCCTCTTCCCTAGTACAACATGTTTAGGGACCTACTGAAACCGAGGTGGCAGGCAGCTGATTTCACAGGCAGATTGCAGGGCTGGCTGCCATTTCTGTGGGCTTATTGTGATGGGGCCCCCATGCTTCTAATTTGCCAAGGGGCCCCAGTGCCCTTGCCCTTCACCCCTTGCCACTGATTGGTGGAGAGGGATGTGGCCACACAGCAGGCAGCCCTCTCAGCCAATCGGCAGTGAGGGGTGTGGACGGCTGCCTTTTTGGCTGCTCCCTTTTGCACCGGTGCTTCTCCCCTCCCCCCACAGGTTGCATGGCCATGAGGACTGCTGGCTCCCATTGGAGAGTTAGCATTTTATATTTAGGCTTTTTTTCCCCACAGATTTTGCAGACATTGCCTGATTTCATGGACAATGCCTGATTTCATGATTTCTGAGGAATCTGTGAAACTGTGAATTGAGTAGGTCCCTACATATGTCATACTTTCTGTCACTCGGATATTGCTGTATATGCATTATTCTGTCTTTGTTTTGCCATCACAGATTGTGTGGTAGAGGAAGTAGAGAAGATATTCTTCCATTATCTTTCCTGTGGTTTGTGGTTACTACTGGTTAATCTATGATTTAATTCTCCCACAGTTTGAAGGCATTTCCTGTCAGGAACGCCACTACTTTTCCATATACTCTTCAGGCCAAAGACAGTAACTCTTCCTGCGTTTTGCTAAGTTACTTGAACACTGATCAGATTCCTGCTTTGGCTAGTCTCAGGTAGTACCATATACTAGCATTAAAGTAGTAGGCTGTAAGTATAGCCTGATTGGACTGACCCAATGCACAATAATCCCAGTTATTTCAATGAAAACACATTTTCTGCTTCTCTTTGGCTTAGACCACTTAAAATGGAATTAAAAATATATATCACTTTCCCCATCTTCCACATGCAACATGGTTTTCTTTTAATCAGAATAGTTTGTAAATAGGATAAAAATGGAATTATTTAAATACATTTTTAACATTTGAGCATCTGTGTATGAAATACTATTTTAACTTTTTATTCACACTTTGATATCTTCAACAAATTGCTGTAGAAAACAACAACATGATTATGCCCTGAACTTGATATTAGATGTACTATTCATTATTTTCTATCTATTTATAATGATCTTGACACTGTAATAACGGTGCGCCTCAATCATTAGGGAATTTTATTCACTGAGCTATAGACATATTATCTGAATCACAGAGTTGGAACACCGACATGCAACGTACTTAAACTGAGTCAACAGAATTCATTTGGAATTTATTGGCTAACTGAATTTAGGTCTCAATCCAGTGTTCCATAGAGAGCAGTGTTCCATCATCATCCTTACCTTATTTTATGCCCCTTTATCATATTTCTTTTTGTTTGACTTCTCCCTAAACTCTATAAAACCAGTTTGTTAACTAAGATTAGCATGTTATTAATTCCAGGGATGTAGGGAA
>NW_005842878.1:83159-120100 GCF_000455745.1 Alligator sinensis
AGGAGGAGGAGGACAAGTCAAATAATTCAGCTCACACTAATGACTAACAAAGAAATATTTTCTTGATGAACTTGGACCTCAGTGATATATTGTATTTACCTGACTAGAAGATGAAGAAACCAGCAACCAGCATGGACAAAAATGTTCCTTGGCTTATATTTGCATACAAGAAACCTTATTAAATACATTGCCTATCATTAAACTACTGCCAAAAGCAGCATGTGCTCAGTAACAGAAGCCAACTATGAAGTTGATTAAATGTAGCCAACACTGAGCATGACTATAAAACAGATGGCCCATACTGGATAAACATGTTGATGTCTTGATGGGAACCTCAAGGGACTCAGTAGGAGAACTTAGGTGCCTGTACACTAATGCCAGCAGCATGGGAAATAAGCAGGAGGAACTATCCCTTCTGCTGTCCAATGGCCATTATGATCTAGTAGGGATTACAGAGACCTGGTCGGATTCCTCACACGGTTGGAGCATAGTTATAAAGGGCTATGCCCTGCATAGAAGGGACTGAGTAGGGAAAAAAGGTTGAGCTGTAGCTCTCTATGTGAAGGAGCAGTACACCTCCTTGCAGGCTGACATTGGCTCTAAAGATGAACGGCTTGAAATCCTCTCGGTCAAGCTGTGTGTGTGGGGAGAAGTGCAGCAAGAGAGATCTAACTGTAGGTGTATACTACAGACCACCAAACTAGGGTGAGGAACTTGATCTAGAGTTTGCCCAAGAACTAACAGAGGCTGCCCAGGCATGGGACATGGTTGTCATTGGCAACTTCAATTATCCAGACATCTCTTGGGAGGAACGCTCAGACAAGTCAGATTGGTCACTTTCCTTCCTGACCTGCATTGAAGAACTTTTTCCGAATCCCGAGGTGCACAGACCAAGCAGAGGTAACACTTTTCTAGACTTGCTCCTGGCCAAAGGAGATGACCTGGTGACCAGCTTAAACATAGAGGGCAGCCTGGGTAATAGTGACCATGAAGCCATTATGTTCATGGTCCATTGCAAGACAGACAAATTGGATAGCAGGCTTGAAGTTTTGGACTTCAAAAATTCAAACTTCAACAAGCTCAGGTCACTAGTAGGGAATGTGCTGAGGGGCCAGAGACCAAAGGCAAAAGGAGTGCATGAAGAGTGGTTGTTCCTAAAAGACATGATCCTTGAAACACAAAGGAAGTCCATTCCCATGCAGAGGAAATGTAGCAAAAGGGCTAGGAAGCCCTCTTACACACAGGGAAATCATAGTCCTCTTAAAAAAGAAGAAAGAGGTGTACAGTCAATGGAAGCTAGCGACTGCCCCCAAGGAAAACTATATAACTATGGCCTGCACTTGTAGGGATCAGACTGGAAAAGCTAAGGCAGTGACTGAACTAAAATTAGCAATGGGACTCAAGAACAACAAGGAGTCCTTCTTTAGGTATTTAAGGAACAGGAGGAAAATGAATAGGAGTGTGGGGCCATTGCATTGAAAAAATGCAACATTGATATTAACTCTTGGGAGACTATTGCCCAGGACCACCCCAAATGGAGGAAGAGTCTGCTGCAAGGATCTCAATACTTTGAAACTTTACAATGAAAACAGGAGACAGAAAAGCAGGAGCAGCAGAAATAATGTGTCATGTACTGAATCAAGAACTCTGAGCCACCCACCTCACATGGAAATTTGTGCCTGAGCTGCAACAGAGTCTGTTAAGCAATGTTAAATTTTAAAATTGTGTACAGCCCAAATAATATGATAAGATATAACTAGGTACATGTTTGTTAAATCCATGTAATATCTATAGGGTTATGATTTTTGCATAAGAACAAAGGATTGTGTCAGCCAGGGTCATATGCAAACATTTGGATGGAATTCAGACTACAGGCAGTCCTCAACTTACAGTGTTTCAAGTTACAACATTTCGCACTTACAATGTTTATAAATTGACACCCTGTTTCAACTTTCTGATGTCAGTTTTGACTTTACAATGCTTAACCCGATGCTACACCATGCCACATCAGTGAACAAGTTTGCTGCATCGCCCATCTCCCTGGAGAACATCTGTCCAAACTTCCTTGGACACTTTCTTTAAGAAAGCAGAGAAGACTCCAGAGAAACCTGCAGCCAAGACTCCTGAGAAGACTCCAGCCAAGAACCCTTCAAAAAGTCCAACCAAGAGCCCTTCAAAAAGTCCAGCAAAGTCACCTCAAAGATGTCCTTCCAAATCAATATGATTGCTATTTACAACACAAATACATTAATGTAGCTATATTACTCATCTATAATTAATTGAGTACAAAATTCTGGGTTATTTTTGATGAAAATAGGGTATTGAGTCTTGGTTCAGGAACCATTCCCCCATTTATAACATTGTTTCCTATGGGAAAAGTGGTTCCAAGTGGTTACAACATTTTAACTTAAGACGCGGTTTTCAGGAACCAATTATGTCGTTAAGTCTGAGGACCGACTGTAATAGAAACAGTACAAAATATTCATGAACATCCTATTTGATCAGAACAATGTACATACACAGATCTGAGCAACTGACAATAAAGTATCTCTATATGCATGCAGCAAATCACCTGAACACAACTATCAACGTTTTTGAGAGTTGCATTATGATTAAATTGCACAGAATGCATCTTGAACTACCACATTGACTTCAAAGTCAATTCTTAGTTAAAGATTATTGTATACCTTATGAAATGTACTTAAACGAAATGCACTTAAATGAAAACGAAAGATGCCAGACTGAGCACCTTAATGAATGAAGATGTTGGTTTAACTAGAGCTCTGGTGCAGAACAGGCCATGGAAATTTCTGGCTCATTTCTCTTTCCCATTAAGACTATCATAATGGACATCATGGTAGCCTCATCCCCTGCTAAGGATTTGAAGCTGCATTCTCATTTAGGCTCTAGTTCCTGTAAAAGGCTTCAGGCTGGCAGCTTGGAGCAGTTAGCCAGATGATAACAGGCCACCCACCTAAGGGGCCATAGCTGGCTCAGTCAATCAGAAAACAAGGGGAAGTTGACTGGCTGACTCAGAGACAGGAAGAGGAAGTGAAGAGGCAGAGCTAGAGGGGAGAATGTTTTCATGGAGATGGAAGACTTAAAGGCAGACCAGAGGGTGATAACTAACCCATGCTGGAAGTGCTTATTTGGGGGACTGTTTTGTATTTGCAACTGAGTTTCGTGGTGCTAATTAACCCAGGACTTAGAAACTTGTGTTCCTGGGAACACACTACAGGTGTGCTTATTTGGATTGTTTGCTTTTGTCTGAGCTCTGGGAAGTAGAAGAACCCAGGGCATTACACTTTGTGTTACTCAGCCCAGAGAGAGACTGTTGCTGGGACCAGATTAAAGGGCAAGGACTGATTTGAGCCATGCTAGCTGGCAAGCTGCTACAAGTGGTGAAGAAGGCATGCATAGCTGAACTTTTTGTCCAACGATGGAAAAGGAGGCTCTTTTGCAGCAGCTCCAGTTGCAACAGCAGCAATTTTATCAGCTCCAACTTCCACAACAACAATTTCAGAGGGACCTGCAGCAGTAGCACCAGGAGTTTCAAAAAAGAGCTGCAGCTACAAGAGCAGAATTTTTTGTGACAGCAGAACCTTGGCCAAGAGGATGGAGGTCCTGTGCACCCCAGGAATGAGCCTGGGGTCCTGACTAAGTTGGGGCCTGCCAAAGACCTGGAAGCCTTCTTAGCCACATTTGAATGTGTGGCAGAGGCACACTAGTGGGCCCAAGACTCCTGGACCTTGCAGGTGCCCCACTTCTTATGGGGGAAGCACAAGTTGTGTATCATGCCTCAGCTTCAGAGGCAGCTTGAGACTATGGGATGCTTAAAGTGGCAAATCTCAATCACCTGGGCCTCACTGAGGAGGCCTACAAGCGGTGGTTTAGAACTGAGGCCTGGGACTCCTACACCTGTCCCCAAGCTATGGCTCAGAGTCTAAAGGATTTACGTACCTGGTGGCTCTACCCAGATACCTAATCAGTGGGGGAGATGCTGGACTGGTGGTGCTGGAGCAATTTTGTGCTGTCCTCTCAGCAGATATGCAAGTGGGTATACTGCCTCCATGTGGCCACTCTAGAGGAAGCCACTCATAGAACATAAGACTTTCTGGGGGGGGAGAACTGGAGTGTTGGGACCTCTGGGGAAATCAGCTGCTAAGCAGTAGGGGAAAGCCCAGTGGATGAGGGGTGTCTGCAGTGATGACATAGAGGGTGCCAGACTGAGTGACAGCCCCACTACCTCTCCAACCCCAGCTTCTGGAGAGCCCTGCAACTGACCTTGACATGGCCCTAATACCCTTTGGGCAACCCCATGGTATGCACAGAAGGCCAGGTTTCCAACTAATTTGCATCTGGTGCTCAGAAAAGTGGTACTGGGCCCAAGACTGCCCTTGAAGGGACTGTGGGTATTTGTTAGCTTACCTTATTCTACCTCAAAGGGAACCCTGATGTGAGGACCTATATAGCCCCCATAAAGATTAGGGAGGTCTGTGGGCTTGTGGCCAGTGGATTGGGTCAGAAATTTGTCCAGGCACAATATGTGAAAGTCAAAGAGATCCCAGTGGCAGAATGTATGTATGTGACCTTAATCTACAGGGATATCTGTCCCTACCCAGTGGCTTATTTTATGCTGACAGGAGGACCCTTCTAGTCTGGCTGATCAAAAACCGGGCCACAGGAACTTGATGGTCCCAGATGTTGGTGCCCTGGCATTACTGCAAGTAAGTGCTAAGATTGGCTCATGACATACCCTGGGGAGGTCATCTGCGGCAGGAGAAAGAATAGAGCTGGGTGCTCATGATATTCTTCTGGCCCAGAGTGTATGATGAGGTTCAGAAATACTGTGCTTCATAACTTGAGTGCCAATTAGTAGCACCCCAGATCTGTCCTAAATCCCTGTTAGTGCCTGTTTTCCTGGTTGATAACCCATTCAAGCAGTTTGGAGTAGATTTAGTCAACCCCCTGCAACCCACCTCCTGAGGTGCTGAGTTCATATTAGTTCTTGTGGACTATGCCACCAGCTACCCAGAGGCTGTAGCAATTCAGAAGGCATCCACCAAAACCATGGCCTTAGAACAGATCTTTTTTCCAGGTGAGTATCCTGAAAGAGTATCCAGGTGAGTATCCCCTAGCGCTCCCCGGGGTAACAAGGAATAACAGCCACAAATTGTTAGCGAGGAGGTTTAGACTAGACATCCGAAGGCACTACTTCACAGTCAGGGCGGCTAGGATCTGGAAACAATTTCCAAGGGAAGTGGTGATGGCTCCTACCCTGGGGGTCTTTAAGAGGAGGCTTGATGTCTACCTGGTTGGGGTCATTTGAGCCTGGTTTTCTCTCCTGCCCAGGGTAGGGGGTTGGACTTGATGATCTACAAGGTCCCTTCCGACCCTATTTCTATGAATCTATGAAGAGGTCTTAACTGACAAAGGTATGGCTTTTTTTCCTGACTGCTACATAGGAGGTTTGATGTTTGCTCAAAGTCTAGTCAATCAAGACCCTGGTGGACCACCCGCAAACCGATGGACTCATTGAGCGATTTAACTAGACATTGAAGGTGATGTTCCAGAAGTTTTTGTTGGGTAAACTGCAAAATGGGGACCAGCTACTCCCCTACTTGATGTATGCCATTCAGGAGGTACCCCAGCCCTCTACCAGCTCTTTGCTGTTCAAGTTAATTAAATGGGAGACAGCCCTGAGGGACATATTGCAGGAATCATAGCAGACCCAGACCTCCACAGTGCAGAATGCCCTAAAATATGTCCTAAAGTTATGTGAATGCCTGGATTTGTTGGGGGTTCTTCCAAAGTAAAACCTGGAAGCTGCCCAGCACAGGCAAGAACAGCACTATAGCAAAGGGGCCTGACTGCAGGTATATCAGCCAGGAGACCGAGTGCTACTCTTAATTCTGTTGTTGGAAAGTAAACTATTGGTGAAATGGCAAGGTCCATTCAAAGTGATACAGTGTGCTGGGCAACTCGACTCTGAAATTCATTTCGTAGGGAAGTGTTACAAGTCACAGGTATATCATGTAAACATTTTAAACTCTGGGTTGCCTGAGAAGCTTGCCTGATGGCTCTGAACTGGAAGACAACCATTTCAGAGGCTCAGGATCCTTCCACCAGTCCACCAGCAGGGCCCCATTTCAGGGAGGAACTCACCCCACTCAGCAAGGGGACCGGGAAGCTGTGCTTACAGAATTTAGGGAGATGTTTACTGATAAACCCAGCAAGACCACAATGGTGGAGCATCAGATCACACTTAAGCCCGGATGCACTATCCAAAGAGTATGCTCATGAATTCTATCGTAGTTAAGGGACACAGGTCGGCAAGAAGTGACACAGATGCTAGGCCTAACTGTTTTAGAAAAAGTCAACCTGACCAAGTATCACCTAAGCAAGACCGAGACCAAGTGTCTGGGGTATATCCTGGGCAATGGCAAGACGTGGCCTATGATCAACAAGGTATAGACCCTGATACAATCCTCATTACTTGCAACAAAAAGACAGGTAAAATCCTTCCTAGGCTTGGTTAGCTATTCTCTGTGGTTTATTCCCCAGTTTCATAGGTTCATAGATTGTCAGGGGCTGGAAGGGACCTTGCAGATCCCTGCGTAGAGCACCCCCGCTCTATGCAGGAAGACAACTGGGCTCAAGTGACCCCAGTGAGGTGACTGTCCAGTTTCCTCTTGAAAACCTCCATGGTAGGTGACTGCACCACTTCTGGAGGGAGTTTATTCCATAGTTTGGTCGCCCTGACTGTGAAGAAGTTTTTCCTGGTATTAAGCCTGAAGCATCCTTCCAGGAGTTTTATACACTGGTCTCCAGGGATGCCCTAGTGAACAGTTGCTCACCAAGCTCCTGATGCACTCCTCTGATATAGTGGTAAGCTGTTATCAAGTCCCCTCTCAACATTCTCTTCTTTAGGCTAAAGCGGCCCAGGTTCCTCAGCCTTTCCTTGTATGGCTTGCCTTGCAAGTCCCTGATCATATGGGTGGCTCTTCTCTGGACCCTCTCAAGCTTTCCCATGTCCTTATTGAAGTGAGGTGCCCAGAACTAGACACAGTACTCCAACTGTGGTTTCACCAGTGCTGAGTACAGTGGGAGTATCACTTCCTTAGTTTTACATGAGATGCATTGGTTGATGCATGCCAGCATGTTGCACTGATGGCTCATGTTCATGTGATGGTTGATCATTACCTCTAGGTCCCTTTCAGCTGTGGTGCAGGTCAGGCGGTCACCTTTGAGCCTGTGTGTATGGTGAGAGTTATTTGCCCCCAGATGGAGCACCTTACATTTGGAAGTGTTAAACTTCAGCTGGTTCTGGTCTGCATAACTCTCTAGCCTGTCTAGGTCCACCTGTATCAGCAACCTATCTTCTGGCATGCCCAAACTGCCCCATAACTTGGTGTCATCCATGAACTTGGCCAGTGAGCTTTTCACTCCCCCATCCAAATCATTGATAAAGATGTTGAAAAGCACCAGTCCAAGCACTGACCCCTGAGGGACACCATTGGTCACTTCACACCAAGATGACAGATCCATTCATGAAAACTCTCTGGGTCCTACCCTGTAGCTAGATTCCCACCCACTGAACCATTTTGCAGCTGAGCCCACAATCTTCTGGTTCCCCACAAGGGTATCGTGGGATATTAGATCAAAAGACTCTTGCAAGACTAAGTATATAACATTTACCTTGTCTCCCACGTCCAGGTGGTGAGAGACCTGGTCATAGAAGGAGATGAGATTGGTAAGACAAGACCTACCTGTGACAAAGTCATGCTGGCTGTCATTCAGAATCTTACCTTCTGCAAGCGTATCGCACATAAATTCTTTAATGAGCCTTTCCAGGATTTTCCCTGGGGTAAGATTAGGCTGACTAGCTTATAGTTGCCCACGTCCTCCCTCTTCCCTTTCTTAAAGATGGGCACTTTGTTGGTCCTCTTCCAGTCCTCAGGGATCTCCCCTGTGCATCACTAATTCTGAAAGGTCTTTGTCAGGGCTTCTGCGATGACCTCAGCCAGCTCTTTCAGCACTTTCTGGTGGAGTCCATCCGGGCCTGCTTACTTGTAAATGTCTAGCTTTCCTAGTTGGTATTGCACCCACTCGGCATCCACAGTGGGGAGGCTGACAGTTCCAGTGTGCCCGCTATGAGACTTATCTCGCTTGACTTTCCCCATGGTCCAGTGAAATATCAAAGCAAATTGGGCATTCTGGAGTTCAGTTTTTTCCTGAACGTTGGTTACCTGCTGTCCCAATGTGTTAAGCGCACTTCCATTTATTTTCCTTGTACTGCCTACATACCTAAAGAAGGACTTCTAATGATCCTTGACTCCCATGGCTAACCTAAACTCAGTTGCTGCCTTGGCTTTCCTGATCATTTCCCTCCAAGTGCTGGTCACTGTTGTATAGTCCTCCTTGGAGTATGGTCCTCCTTGAGGACCATCCCTAGCTTCCACTGTGCATATACTTCTTTTTTTCTATTTTAAGGGGACCACAATGTCCCTATTAAGCCAGGAGGGCTTGCCAGCCCTCCTGCTACCTTTCCGCTTTGCAGGAACAATGTTCTTGTGTGCTTCAAGGATTGTGTCCTTGATCAATGACCACTCTTCATGCACCCCATTTGCCTTCCTTCCCGGTCCCTCATAGCCTCCCCTACTAATGCTCTGTGCCTGTCAAAGTCAGCATTCTTGAAGTCCAGGACTTCAATCCTGCTAGTTGATTTGTCGACCTTGTGGCAGACAGTGAACTGATAATTTCATGGTCACTGTCACCCAGGTACCCTCAATGTTCAAGCCACACAGCAGATCATCTCCCTTGGCCAAGACCAGGTCCAGGAGAGTGATGTCTCTGGTTGCCCCTTGTACTTCCTGGGTCAGAAAGAGATCCTCAATCACAGTCAGGATACTGCGTGAGCAATCTGACCTAGCCAAGTGTTCCTCAGTCTATGTTCAGGTTTGTGGTCCTCACAGCTCCCTAACTGATCTCCTATGAAAGGGGTCCCTGCAACAAGTACAGTGGTCATCAGAGTATGCATGCATATTTGAAGAGATAAAATGGTTGCTGTGCTGTGACCTGATCCTACATTCCCCAGACATGGGGAAATAATTTATAGTGCAAACAGATGCTCTGCAATGAGGTGTCAGGATGGTACTCACACAAGAATTCAAAGATGGGGTAAACCCATTATGTACCTGAGTCAGAAGTTCATTCCCTGAGAACAAAAATACGTGACAATTTAAAAAGAGTGGCTGATGATTAAATTAAATGGGCCATAGAGACCCTCTGGTATTATCTCTTGGGAGCCCACTTCTTATTAGTCACCAATCATGCTTCAAATCATAAATGAATGAAAGGACCCTCTCAGACAGAATGCCAGTTCAGCTCACCTGAGCAAGGACTGAAGCCCTGGGATGAGGCAGGTACTAGATGAGATGGGTGGCATGAGGCATGGGAGCATAAGGCAAGTCCACTGTAACCTGGGGAAGTAGACCCAGCCAGGCATGGACTGATTTTCATATTGACTGGCCCCTAAGAATGTTAATGAATTGATGGAAGGGGGTGAATCCTGAATGAATGGATGGATGAATGAATGAATAGATTTATTTAAGTTGAGACCACTAATGAATTGACAGAAGGGGATGAACTCTGAATGAATGAATAAATAGATTTCAGTTGATTTACCTTTGAGATTGTCAATGAATTAATGGAAGGGGGTGAACCCCAAATGAATGGATTGAGTTAAATTGCACAACTGATGGACTCCTAATGAACTGACTAGAAGTGTCTGACTAGGATCACAGTGGTCTAGGAAGGATTGCCCCACTTGTTACAATGTAGGCTACAGGCTAGCTGTGAGTTGCCATTGAGGTCCCCTACAACACCTCATAGGACTGCACTATAGAAGCTATTTGGAATGACTATGCAAATTAAAACAATTCTACACAGAAAAAATGGGGATTTAAGTTCACATCTCCTTCTAGGGTTATGACTCAAAGAAGAAAACAGGTAACATCCAGGATGTGGTAAGGGTGGGGTGTAAAAAGAAGTGGAGCCCCATAAAGAAAGTCTTCCAAGGGGCAGGGCCTGGACCTATCACCTGGCATAACTAGCTCCCAACCTTAAAGAAGACCAAAGACATGGCAGGAGAGAAAGATAACACTGGCAAGTGGCTGTGGTAGCACTGATATTTATTTTGATGATGCTCTCCAGCAAGACAATGGGCAGGAGAGGGCCATGGCCTTCTAGAACCTACCTCCAACATGCCACCTGCCTAAGGGGCTGCAGTTGGATCAGTCAATCAGTAAATGAGGGGAAGTTGACTGGCTGACCTGGAGACAGGAAGGAGACAGGAAGCGGAAGTGAGGAGGAGCTAGAGGGGATAATGTTTACATGGAGAGGGAGGACTACCAGAGGGTGAGAACTAATCCATGCTGGAACCGTTTATTTTGGGGATTTTTTTGTATTTGCAATTGAGCCCTGTGGTGCCGATTAACCCGGGGCTTTGAAGTTTGTGTTTCTGGGAACACACGACAGGTGTGTTCATTTGGATTGTTTGCTTTTGTCTGAGCCCTGGGCAGCAGAAGAACCCAGGGCATTATAGTTTGTGTTTCTGAGCCCAAAGAAAGACAGTTGCTTGGACCAGATTAAAGTACAAGGACTGATTTGAGCCAGGCTAGCCAGCAAGCTGCCATAGTCCCCCATAGAGCACTCAAGCATGTAAATAATCCCACTGGCTTCAATAGGAGTACTTATGTTTTAAAAAACAGGGCTTTTCTTAACTGGGCTTTCATTCCTGTCCTTTCTGCCAAAATTTCCAACCAAAATGCTAAGTGGTACTGTATGTTCTAGGGAGATTTTCTGGTATGTGGATCATGTCTCTCCTAATGGCAAACAATGGCCAGACTGTTAACTTTGTTTGAATACACACCATCAATTTGATCATTTATCTGAAACTCCATTTGAATTTCCCAAATTCTGAAATTCAGTAAACTGAGCTGAAAGAAAATGTAGAAATAAACCATCTCTTCAAATTCTATTGAACTGGAAATCAATCAGTACTTAACCATTTCTGGCTCCAACTTGGAATGTATGAAATATAAAGACACATGAAAAAATATGTAAGAAAAAGTTTAACTAAATTGTGTAAACACAAAATATAATGTAGGCTTGTGGTTGGGGTAAAGGTTTGGGATGCTTTTTACATTAATTTGAGCCAATTGTCCATCCCCACCAAAGCCTGACTCAAATTTTTTTTTTAAAGAAACCAACAAACAACTAGATAACAATTTTCAGTTCTTACCCATATGGACCTGTCCTAAATATAGATCAGTAATTTAAAATGGTACACCATTTTATTCTGAGGTATTGTTATTTTAAGTATCAAACTACTGAAGTCTTAACATTAACCTCATCTATAGCAAAGAGATTTCCCCAGAGTAAAACAGTCAGTTCCTGGAAATCAGGTGCTCAGATATAGAGAATATTATTTCTTTTGCCTCATTCCCAGAAACTGACTTTGTTAGATATACTGCATATGGGGCCTGCTTCTTTTCTAACTTACATAATTTTATACCAGTATTTCCTCTGACATTAAGTGAGTTAGTCCTGATTCACATCAGTGTAAATGAGAGGACTGCACCAGGCTGTGGTTTTTATTTCAAAGAAAGAAAAAAAAAAGAAGGAAAAATAGCTTACAATTTACTACAGATAAATTAGTTCTAAGAAATGCCCTTGCCAGGTAATGGCATGAGCTTCAGTTAAGAGCGGGTTGTAGCAGATATAGTTTCTTGAAAGACTGTAGAAGCAACATGTTCTGAGAGAGGATTTGAGGAAGAAAAGAGAAGGTGAGACCTTTTTGAGTATCAGAGTCATGGAATACTAGGCTTGGGAGGGATCTCTGGAGATTATCTAATCTAATCCCCAATGTCTGTGGAAGAAGTTGAAAATCTGGGAGAGGTTGAAATGGGCAAATTAAACATCTGGAAGAAGGACTTAGGAAGGGAAATCAGAGAGGAAGGAAGGAGGACAAGGAATTAGACACTTCAATTCTATGAACAGAAGTAATACTTCAGGCTTTTAAAGGGTTGAATGAGAAGCTGAAATACATTGAGGGAAGAAGAAAGAAATCTAGTGAAGAGACACACAGCACTGACAGAAGTGACATTTTGTCACATGATCAGCCACTGAAAGTGCTGTACATCTATGCACTGACAGAAGTGCATGGCTGCTCTTTAAAAAGTGTCTGATTGCATGACAAATGAACCCTCATTACATGAGGGTTCAGATGAAGGCACTCCAAAGCAGAGAACCTTTATTAACTTCTGTTAGTGTGTGCTGGGAGAAGAGCTGGAGCAGCACAGGCCCATCCCCAGTGCTATCTTAATGATGGGAGAGGGGGGAAGGGAGTTCCATCTGGGGTTTGCTCAGCCTGTGATTTGGAGCCTCCCTGAGGTGAGGGGGGAACTGGGAAAGGGGGGGCAGGGCTAGGGGACAAAGCTGCAGACACACAGCCCCTCTCACCCAGGGCTGGACAGAAAGGGGGCCTGAATATGGTAATTTTTTTCTTATTATTATCATTATCTCTGGTGAAAAGGGACCTGGCACTAAAAGTTCACCTGGGTTGCCAGGACTCTAGGTATGGTGTTGCTCTCACCCCTCCAAAGTGGAACTTGATCTCCTACCCTCCTGACACAGTAGTGAATAACTGTTGGGTTGGGAGGTTCAGTCTAACTTGTGGTGCTTTCTGTGAAGCACCACAAGTTAGACCAAGGAGTTGTACATGTATTAGCATGCACAGAGAAGGCAATAATATTAACTGGGCAGCTAGAGAGAAAGTTATTTTGGCAGCAGGGGTTTGGATGAGAGGGAGGGGAACAAAGTGAGAAATGGGGAAGCCAGAGACACCAAGAAAAGTAACAGTCAAAACGAATGGGGAAAAGGCATGAGCAAGGGCTTTTAGCACCAAATATATGGAGGAAAAAATGTGTTTTAGAGGTCAAAAGCCTAGTCATGCTAGCCTGGCTCATCAAGCTAGCCTGATTAGGGTACACCACCATCTGTAGCCAAGGACACACAAGGGAGTGATATGGCTAGCAGCATGTTGGAACATTGTGTTTGGGCAGGGGGCAGGAAGGGATAGGACTTGGTAGGATCTGTGAAGGACTGAGAGGAATGACTTCAGTTTTTGTCAGACAGAATTTGACTTGGCAGCAAAACACCTAGGCTGAGATGTCTGAGATGGAAGTGCTAAACAAGAACTGGCTTTAATTGTGTTTTGAATGATCCAATGAATTATATCTATTGTCATTAATTCAATGTGCTACATTGTCTCAGTGGAAACAACTGAAATCCCTCAGAATATTTTAGCATTCCCCATGAAAGCATTGTTCAAGACTCCATGTAGAATATAAATGGCTACATAACGGCAATAAATCATCCCTTTTAATCCAATGTCTCTTATAACACTGATTAAGTTTTTTCACCAAGGATGTTTTGTTTCAAATTACAGAGAAAGAAACACTAAGCAAGTTGATGTGAACTAGAGATACAGAAGATATATCACTCATTTTCATAATGCTCCCAATGTCAGGTTGCTATTCTTGCAGTTTTGTGAAAAGCTGCCAGCTTTATATTATAAAGTATCCATAAATGATGATTAATTAATCCATTTTGGTGCTCTACTCTGAGCAAGCAAACCTCAGAGTTAATTTAATTCTCCACTTTTGGTTTCAGGGAAAAGAAAAAACACAACATTTTCAGTTCACTAGAGGATATAATATTCTCAAATCAGCCATTTTCCAATTAATTTTGAATGGTGAACACAGCAGTGGCAATTTTGTTCTTGTCCATTTACTTCTATTAAGGATTCATTTTCAGTAATCAGAGAATTTTGAATCAGCTCTTTTTTACCTTAAAGGTTTGCTCCTGACACTTTAATAAATTATCTTATGGTGTTTGCTTGAAGGTAACAGAGGGGTTTTTTGTTGGTTTTTTTAACTCAACAGCCCTCTAGTTCACACAAAGTCATTTATTACTGTTTCTGCCATCACCTAACTTACTTGGTGCTAATTCTGATGAAGTATCTTCAAAATATAGCACACAGTATCAACCTCCTTAAAGAAGGAAAATGTTACAAAATAGAATTTGTAGGAAAGAAAGAACACACATTATCCTTGAGAGATTTTCTTTATGTTCTGATTTGTAAGTTAATTAGTTTAAACATATGATGCTGCTAAAGGCATGAGTCTATGTAGACTAATATTTTTCTTTACCACTTTTCTCTGGTTGGAATTGGGCGGCTGGGTAGAGGAGGAAGGAAAGTGAGATTTACAAAGAAAAACATTCAAAAAACCTGAGCAAGGATAAAGCAGATTTAATCACGCACCTGGAGTTGGACGATAAAAGTGGCCTCAACTTTTATTTTTGTACTGTAATTTTTCTATCACGTTATCAGTGCTAACAGGATTTCTTGTTATGAAAGGAAATATCTCAGGCAGGGGGGTGTGCGATTGTGCTGTAGATAAGTGTTCTTTTGTAGCGTGCTATCTTTCAATACAAATGTAAGTGGGTTTTCACTGAACTGAAATATATGTTATGGAAGAAAAATAAATGAAAATGTTTTCACAGCCAAATGTGTGTAGATTATTGGCCTTTTTGTATATAAGAGAGCTAGAAGACTCACAGCTATTTTAATTCCATCTATCTCTTTCTCGTGCAAAATACTCATGTCCCCAACAAGGTGCTCTGCATGGGCTGAACCCTGTGATGGTCACATCAGTGGGACTCTATGTGGGAGGTTACCCCATTAAAGTCAATAGCAAAACTTCTACTAAGTTCAATAGGGCCAGGTTTTTACCTGTCACATCATGAAGTCCCTTGAACAGAGCCATTCCCACTGTGCCCACATTATTGGAGCCTGCTAATTCCAATTCACATACAGCTATTATTACTTGAGTGTGTCTCACCTGCCATCCTTCCTATTTTCTTGTTACATGCAGAGACAATTCATTTATAGGACCCTTGTTAGAACTTCATTATGAATTACTTCTAGATTACAGTCTATTTCCTAAAATGCCCAAGGTTATTTTTTATTTTTTCTACAGCTATGCTCAGAGAAACAAAGCAAATAAAAAGAAACATATTATTATCACTCAAGAAGTTTCATAATAATATCCACAAACCTCTTGTGGAAAGCATAAATTAACCCCTCTGCTTTTACTTTTAATATTCTAAAGCATTATTGTGAGATTTTCATCTGTTTGCATGATGTGAGTAAACTTAGAAACAAGAGGAACACAATGTTCTAAGTATGGCACATGTTAGATCTAGAGTCTAGATCTAACAGACTGGAAATAAACAATAACACTATAGTTACTGTAAAATGTTTAAAGTGTTAATGTATTTAAGTGGCCTTGAATATTAAAAATGTTCCATAATACTAATAAAAAGCTCAGTACTTTTGCTATTTGTGGTAATTTTTAAGTCAGAACAACAACACAGCCTATTAGGAATTGGCCATAGATCTTCAATAATGGAGTTTGATGTTTTTGGTCATAAGTCAGATTTTGTTATCCCTGCCTAACTTTTTGCAAAAGAAACCAATCTTCCTGGAGTTTCATATGCTATATCTCCTCCCAGGGGAGTTCTCAAAGAGGCTTGGTGAAAGCAGAACTAGGATATTAAAAGTATGATATATTAAGTACTCCTTTCAAATCTTTTCTTTTTTCCCCCATTTTTTAAAAACTGACAATATCTCTAAAATGACTTTGCCCAGATGCTTCAAATGTGATTGGCTGTGTTGGCTTTACTAATACACATCTTTTCAGTGTACACATCCTTTCAGTATATGTTGGGGGTAAGGAAATCATGGTGGTGAACTTGCATACATGCATAATAAAAATAAATATACTTTGTAGTATTGTGTGCTGAGTGGCTCACTGTTTATTAAAGCAATATAATTACAAAGAACCAACTGATGGATGAAGGAGGAGCTTGGAGGAGCAAAAAAAAAAGAAACAACTTGCCCTGCTGTTTCTGCTCACATGTTGCCATATAGCCAAAAGTCAGGAAACAGAGGAACTGGAAACCTGAAGTATATACTACTTCTTGAAAGATATTGTGTATATTAGAGATAGCATTTGCTCTTCACACCTCACTGCACTGGTTTACGTTCATGCATGCACAAACATCCACCCCTGGATGAAGCAAATTTGCTGCTTTCTGGAGTTCATGGACAAGGATGCAGAGAAACCTAGCTTAGTGCATCAAGGTATGATGGACACAGAGCTGAAGGTGTCTCAAAAGCATGGGTTCCTTTCAGATTTTCTCCTTTAGCTATTCCCAAAGTTTGGCTTATGCTTGTAAAGAGTTTTTTATAGGCTCAGTAAGGTTTACAATTTTTTTATATTTATTTAAATTAACTTGCTACTGGCAGGTATGGATTTTAGCTTGGGAGAAACTGAGAGAGAAAATGTGAATGGTGGAGGTGTACAATGGATGATAATAAAAATGTACTTAGCTAACAATGGAATTCCATGAAGTTACGATAGTTTTGGAATGGAGGTCATGAAGGACAACAGAAAACTGAAAACCTAGATTGTATTATGGCTATTAGATCCACTGAAATACCCAATAAACATATAATATCGGTTTTTATCTACTTTTTCTGAGAGTAGATGGACTTATTTTGGCTTTGGTTCTTTGTTATAATGCATTTTTTGTTATCACTTGCTGGCTTAATAAAGAACTACTTTGGATTTAAAGGAAGCTTATTGCAAAAAAAATAACTCCTTTGCTTTTATTTATAATGGGATAATATTTAGGGTTGTATTTATTAGCTTATCTTGTCGGTTAAACATTTATGAGTCCATTCTTTATAACCCATGAAGCAAGGGAGTAAGGGAGATGAGCTAGAAACAGGTACTGTGAGAACTTGTGGGCACTGAATTCATGTAATATATAATACGATCTGTCCAATTTAAGTATGTTGGAGCATTTCTCTAGGGAATGAATGAAGAGTACTGGTTAAGAAATAGGGGATGAATCCACTTGCTTTTGAACCTGGAAAATGGACATAGAATATTCTCATTAACTGTAAAGTTTAGAGATGAGTTGCTTAAAATGATTTGCTGAATTAGAAAACTATCAGCTGCCATATGAAACATTTCAGTTAGAGGTTGCATTCATTTTTCAATGTATAGGGAATGTACACAGTCTTAAAACAACACTCATAGTAATTATCAGTTTATAATAAAACCGGTTACAACAGAAAGTGGCAAGTTTGGAGGGAAAAATTTACATATTAGTAAAGTTCACATTTTTAAAGCAAAGGAAGAGGTTTACTTTGGTAACCCTTTTATTTCCTTCAATATATTGTTCTTCGGTACATTCAGGAAACCAAATGAGAGACCTGACTATACATGCATTTTACAAGGGCTGGTCAGAAAATAATGCCTCCTAAATTATATCTCCTAAGCAAGCTATGGACATAGGGGGAGTTCTTCTTGTTGACATCTTGCCAAATGGAGCCACAGTACATTCTGGTTAAGACCCCAAAGTAACTGAGGCGTCACATGCAAGGAGCCCAACAAAAAAAATCTAAGGTCTTGCTTCTACATAACAGTGCTTGCCCACATACCAGCTTGTGCATCACAAAGGCAATCTCATTGTTTGGATAGACTGTGCAGCTCATTACCCTATACTGCCCAGAGGAGGAAGGACAGATTGCAAAGGCAATATTTTCAGGATGAAAGCAAAGTGATGGAGGTTCTGTGACAGTGCTTGCATGTCAAAGACAAGGATTTTTATAATGTTGAGTCATATGACTCAGTCACCAGTGCAAAAAGGACACTGATAGAGGAGGAAAGTATGCTGAAAAACAGCTGTTTTCAGAAATGATGTACAATTTTTTTATGCAAGTGTCAATATTTTTTCAATAATATTTGTATGAGAAAATTAGGAGGCATTTTTTTGAATGGCCCTCATAGGCAAGGTATTATGTTGTGATTAACACATCACAGTTCTCAGACCAAATGAGCACTGTTTCAAATGTAAACAAGTAGCCTAAAATTTGAATTTAATGATAGTTATTTTGTCCTCCATATATACCAATAATAGCAAAGAAAGGGGTTCATACGCAGTCAGTTGAAACTTTCAGGGAATTTGATAGAAGAGAAAGGGAGGAAAAGAAGTGTGACTTGATGCTAAAAATAGGTGTTAATGGGAATCAGAGAATTGTACAAATATATCACAGAAAATGGTAAAGGAGTGCTAGAAAGTAGGTTCATTAATAAATGAGAAGTAGAATGAAATAAATGATTACTGAAAAATTATTGAAACGGTGCAGTGAACTTTTTAAAAAAGGAATTCTTTACAGGGAAGTTTCTATATTTAGATGATTTAATGAAGAAAAATTTAAGAAATAGCTTTAAAATGACCTCTGAATATATTTTTTTAAAGTTATAATGAAATGAAAAAATATTGGAAAGTTAAAGAGAAGGTAGGTTTACTATATATACATTTATATTAAGATAATGACTATCAAGCTAGTAAACAACTGCTATCTATCCATTTTCATGGATTTGAATAGCATGTGCTTCAGTTATATTTCAATAGACGGTGTCAGAATTGGATTTGTTTATCCTAGAGAAGAGAAGGCTGAAGAAGACATAGAAATGTTACCATAGAGAAAGTAGTTTAAACTGTTTTCCATATCCACTGAGGTCAGGGCAGGAAGAAAGTGTTTTAAAAATTGCAACGAGGAAGATTTAGATTTGATATTTTGTGAAAAAAAACTCAAGTGCAACAATAATTAAGCACTAAAATAAATTGCCTATGGCATTTGTGGAATCCTACCTCATTTGAGATTTTAAGGAATAGTTTAGAGCAACAGCTGTCTGAAATTGGTTAGAGGGATGGACTAGATAAGCTTTCAGGCTAGGGACAGACATTACACACACACTGGTTTAAGTGATCAGAAACTGGTTTAAACCTGCAACAGAACAGATGTTCAGTGAACATAAACCAGTTTGAAAATGGCTGAAACTGGTTTGAGATGAACCTGGTTGAATGTAGTATCAGACTTAACTGATTTGGCTCAAACCAGTTTATGCAATGTCTGTCCCAGACTCCTTGCTGGTTTAAGATAAACCAGACTCCCTGAGCATCCTGGCATGCTCTCTGGGCTGGGCAGGGCTGTCTGCTCCACAGCAGAGCTAGCCCCTCCCTTCTGCCCCCTGGCTGTAGCTCCAGCAGAGACTTACAGGCACACAGCCTGGCTTCTCACTGTTAAGCAGGGATTATTCCCTCTACTTCTCTGCTTTACACAGACACCGCAGCATTAGCTAGCAGACCACATGTTGGCTACAGTCCATGCTGTGGCAGACCACAAAGGCAGACAGGCTTTTTGGAGCTAATCAACAGGTAACTTAATGTCCTTCCTTAGAAGAGGTGCTTATGAAGAGCTCCATTAGTTAATGGAGAGAGGCTTTCTTTCCTTAATGGGTTGATAAACACTGAGTTAGGGGTGATAAACTTTTCCTGCTGGGCAGCTCAGGAGGGGGTGGAATAATAAGAGCATCCTGTTGGGGCCTGGTCATGCTTCTCCTCAGCTCAGCCCTGTGGAAGGGAATGGTGGGCTGCTTGAGCACCACACCCTGCAGCCTCTAGCCTGATCCACTGCAGGCACGTGCCCACATTTCTGAAATGAAAAGGGAATGTCTGTCCACCTCCAAATCAGTTCAAGCTTTGCAGGTTAGACTAACCTGCAAAGATTGAATCAGTTCAGGCTCAGGCTTTTTCAATTTCTGTCCCTAGCCTCAAAATCCTGTCTATTCCAGCTGAAATGTTTCTACAGCAAGATGGAATTGATTGATCTGATGAACCCTAGAATAGCCTTTAAGAGCTTATATATAATTTAAAAACATTTATAACAAGGTAATGATTTTTAAAATAACAAACAGGACTGATCTGGACAGTTAAAATAATTTGAGATTGAACTCCATTTGTAACAAAATAATGGAATAATTATTAAAAGGAAGTCATATAATAATCTATTCTCAGTTGCACTAATTCTTTCTTACCTATCAGGCAGCATAAAGTTCTTTACACCCTCTTAAGGCCTACTTATGTTGCCAGAATGAAGTGGAGTGTCTCTGGAGCAAATGAGATTCAGGCTCAATACACACACACACACCTTAATAAAATTAAGAGGAAAAAATGCACAGATTATTAAGGAATGGTAGCTTTCATATGCTTAGATCTTCATAAATCCTTTGATAGTGTCCAATGAAATATTATACTCCAAAATATTTACAGTTGTCTTGAACAATACATGGAATTTCATTTTAGAAGTACTGAAAGCATTAAAAATGCTGTAAAAGTTTCCTATTTTGGGCAGGCATTTTGTAATGCAAGATAGGCTGGGTTACTATATAAGGAGCTTTTGTTTTGTAATCTATCACATTTGCTTTTAGATGTTATTTCTGTTTCTTACTGTCACTTATTGCATAAGTTTTCAATTATGAAGATATTTAATGGTAGTCAATGTGCTGAACATTTCCATTAATAATCTGGAGGAGGGATACATCTAAAAAATGTTCATAAAATTTTAAATGGATCTAAACTGGACGAAGTAAAAATACAAAGTGAGGAAAGTGAAACACAAAAAATGAACAGATGTCAACAAAATCAACAGTAGATGTATATGCTGAACATCTTTGAATATCAAGGCACTTATTTTGGTATCCATCATATTTAGATACCTATCCCTGGGATCATAAATTTGAAATTGATGTCTGTAGACTTTAGCAACCTTTCCTGTTCAAGCAATATGCTGTAGTCTTGTAGCTAAACATTTTAAAGTAGCATGTTTCAAAGATGTTGCTAGTTACTGCTACATTGTTCATTGCAAATGGTCTTATCCCATTAGTATAATGGCATGATCTTAGATTACTGGACTTTAAGGCCAGAAGGAATCATTTTGATGATCTAGTTTGATATTAACACACTAGCCCAGGAAAACTCACATATATAATACTACAGAAATTTTTGCAGTTTTGATCATAGTTTGCACTTTAATGCAGACTATAGCTTGCCTTCTGGACCTGCAAAAATTAATTCCACTTTAAAAAGTTACTGGCAAAGATGGAAAAATATAATGGACAGAAGGATCTCATAGTATCTAAGACTTCCAGATAAAAGTGTGTGCATGTGTGTGTGTGGGGGGGGGGGGGAAGAGAGGCAGAGAGACTGTTGACCTGTATTATACAAAAATAACAAAAATGATTAAAAAACAGTTAAAAACAACCAATTAAAACCACATGGGGCTAGGCATGGAAACAAACAGTAAGCAAAGAAGATCAGTTTAAGAAAGTGACAAGGAAGAAAACCCTTATACCTTCTCCATACTGACACATTCATAATGACACTTTAAGGACCAGCCAGCCCTCTTCTACAGTATATAGGACCTCCTTGACAGCTCAGAGATGGAGATAGAGTCTGTAGCTGTGTCCAAATGAGCATGGCCATGCGGTATGTGGCACTGAAGACATGTCTGTGGCACCATATACCGCATGTTCAATTGTATTCTGCACTGCAAGGAAGGAGCGTGGGGGTCTACAGGGAGGGAGGGTTCTGGCCCCTGGATATCCAGAGGTAAAAAAAAAAACATGGGGAAAAAAATATGGAGCGGTACACATGAGGGCAGCATGCACCCCTCAAAACCAGACCCTGGACAGCTGGAGCCACACTCTGGCTGCTGTCCAGGCTCCATGTGGCAGGATTGTCATTGCTGCAGCCTCGGGAGGCACCCAGGGCCACAGGTAAGGTCATTGAGGCCAGCCCAGTGCTGGCCCCAGCCTCCCCTACCCCACCCAGGGTAACCTGCCATGCACCAGAGGGCACATAGCACAGGTGTTCCCTGCGGACAACTAGTGGGCAGCACAAGATGTGCCTCTGCTAGTTGCCTCTGAGGAACCAAACATCCACACACATCTGGATGCAGCCTGTATATGTAACTATTTGAGTTTTTAGTTTTCAAATTAAGATCTCTTATAATGGTTTTATTTGATTTGCCTTATAAAATAATTATAATTAACAGGCAAATGGTCCTTGGTGAAAAGGCATGAGTGCTTACTATACCGTTACTGAATAATTTGGTCTTGACTGGCTATTGAAAATCAGTTTTACCTCTGCATGTCAAAAATAGATTAATTATAAAAGTAGAAGTTTTTTAAGTTCCCTTTAGTTTTATATATTTTTTTGAATGATTCAAGTTTTTATTTCAGTCATTTATTTACTGTATATATCAGGCTTTTAGTAATATCAGTGGTTCAACCCCATTTGTTTGGACCAATGGCAAACAAGTAATGATGATATTATTAGGACCAGGCAAATTTTTCATGTCAGCTGCCAGAACAAACCCAAAAGGTTCAGACAGACCTCACATATGTTTCTTTTCCTGCCAAAATGAAACCAAAAAATATTCATTTTCAGGAGCTTGTAATAAAATCCAAGGGAATGTAGAGCTGGATTCACAAAACTGCCTGGGGAAAAACTAGTACCCACCTTGTACTAGTGTGATATATACTTTATGGTTGTAAATGGACATACACAACTGATCATTGTTTTAGGTCTTTAAATTAGTTTTATGCTTGTGAAAAGGTGGCACACTGACATGTTTTAAACACAGTTCCTGTATGTGTGTTTGATACAAAACCTACTGACTTCATTAGTTTAATGCAGCTATTTATCTACAAAACGGATACTGGAATCAGAGCAATCTTCCACACCAGTGATTCTTTGGGAAGGGACTGTCTGGGGCTTCTAAAACCCAGTGGATAGAACTCAAAGGAAAGATGTTTTGATTGATCTGCTACCTATCCTTTGCCTAATGCTAAATCATTCCCACCAGACATGACTCAAAACACTGTTAAAGAGAAAAATATATTGGTATAGACCACAATACATTATATAGAAGATAATTTTCCTTTGGAAGATTTCCTGTAGCTCTTTCTGACAAACTCTTCATACAAATTCAAACTAGCCCAAATAAAAAGTTTACTAATAACAATCTGGTCTATGCTGCAGGCTTGTGTCAGCAGTACTCAAGTTCTGCCAGGAAATGAGGGAGTGTTTACACTTAGAGCTCCCTTGCAGTGGCAGTACCCCTTTCTTTTGCTAGCATAATTACACCATCCATCTCAATGAAAGTAGGCTTCTACCATAGTCTGGCAGCTGACAGAAGGGACTCAAAGGTAGTTTTACACCTTCTGCCAGTTGCTACCATCTCCTCAACAGCTGGAGTCTTCCCAGCCTGCACTTCACAACCTCCTGGTACAGCTGCTACAGCAGAGTTACATGGAGCAAGCAGAAGCATACAGAGGTGAACAAAGTCTGATGACTTGGCTGTGGCAGTAGAGTCTGACAGTAGAAAAAAAACTTATTTTGGGATATTTTTTGCTGAAGGTGTAAACATTTAAACATTTTTAGCATTCCAAATTAATGACTAAACCTCCTTAGCTTATATTTTTAAAAAATGGACTTTCCCCTACCCATTATGGCTCTTATCTGAATACATGCATCTTTTACATCTCAAATTTCAATGGACTTTTGAGTCTATTCAGGTTTGGAAATCAATAAGAACCGCTTTTAAATTTTAAGTGATTTTTCAGTTTGGGTGGGAAATGGGATCTTTATATAAATGTCTGCCTCTCTTCCTCAGAACCATATTGTGACATGGTCCTTTATATCAAACATTTACTCATAGAATAAATGCTACTTAAGTAAATAATGTGAGAAATTGTTCACTATTACTGAGGGATTCACAATCTGACCCTTGTAACAAATAAATCTTAGCCAATCTAACACCTTATTATTTTGTAATGTTACTACTTAAGATTTGATTAATCTTGAAAATTGCTTTACTTATCAAACTAATTGCAAAGTAGTTTAATCAAACCTTTTTTGGTGTAGTCTACCAAACAGTAAAACATTAATTTATGAATGATACTTGAAAAAGTGGTAAGAAAGGCAGCAGCTTTCATGTATATTGTTGCATATGAGGAGGGGTGACAGAGTTACTGTCCCTGTTAGCTTTAGAAGAACATAGTTCATTGCTTTTCATTTACTATCCTACACTCACTGCTGAATTCCTGAAATTCTCTAAATAAAAGACACCTATAAATTAAGTTGCCACTTCATGCTTTGAACGCCCAGCTTTTAAATTGTCTGAGATAGTAATTTTCCTATAGGTACTAGAAGTAGAATTCAAATGTTGTGCCCATTCAGTGAGCAGGACCACAGCCATTTACTCTTTTTTAACTCTACTGGGTACTACTCCAGGTTCAGTTCCTTGCTTAGAGGTAATGGACCAGTGATCTGTTGTATAACATATGGTTTGTAATGCAGAGAGGCCCATTAGATCAATGGCTATGGAGCTGAAGTGCATGCTATCCTCCAGTGACTGATAATGGAATTCAGCTTTGATCTTGTCTTGCATTCTGTTGCTCTTGAATTGCTATTCATGTAAACTTAATTTAGTCACTAACTTACTTGTGTGTACATCTTCCAGGAATAACTTTTGCTACTATTTGTTCATGTAATTTTAGGTTCCCCTGCTTTTATTTTTAGAAATCATAGAAATCATAGAAAATTAGGGTTGGAAGAGACCTCAGGATGTCATTTAGTCCAACCCCCTGCTCAAGGTAGGACCACCGTCAACTAGAACATCCCAGCCAAAGCTTTGTCTAGCCAGGTCTTGAAAACCTCTGAAGATGGAGATTCTACCACCTCTCTGGGTAACCTGTTCCAGTGTTTTACTACCTTCCTTGTGAGAAAATTCTTCCTAATCTCTAACCTAAACTTCTCTTGCTGCAACTTAAAGCCATTTCTCCTTGTTCTGTCATCTGCCACCACTGAGAACAGTCTAGTTCCATCCTCTTTTGACCTCTGCTTCAGATAGTTAAAGGCTGCTATTAAATTCCCCCCTCCATCTTTTCTTTTCTAGACTAAATAAGCTCAGTTCCCTCAGCCTCTCCTCATAAGTCATGCCCCAGCCTCCTTATCATTTTTGTTGCCCTCTGCTGGACTCTCTCCAATTTGTCCTCATTGTTTCTGTAGTGGGGGGCCAAAACTGAGCACAGTACTCCAGATGTGGCTTCACCAGTACTGATTAAAGGGGAATAATCACTTCCCTTGACCTACTGGCAGCACTCCTACTAATGTAGCCTAGTATGCCGTTAGCTTTCTTGACAACAAGGGCACACTGCTGGCTCATATTCAGCTTATTGTCCACTGTAACGCCCAGGTCCTTTTCTGCAGAGCTGCTGCACATTTATTTTTGCACAGTTAGCAGAAGGATCAAAATTATATGATTTTCATTTAGCTTCAGGTAGTTAGATAATAGCACAAAGCAATTGTGCCAGCCAAATGGCCATTACAACACTGAATTTATTATATCTTGTAGCTACAACTAATTATGACATATTATGAAACAAAATGAACTATTTACAAAAAGAGAAAGTGCTTTACCTTGCACAACAGTAGGTCTTTTAACTTCTGATGACAGCTTCAAAACCTTTTTTTTTTAGGTTTCAACTGAAATCAGTTTAGTTGCACTACTGTTCTCCTGTCTATCTAATGACATATGTGTTCCACCAGAACAATTTCTTCTAAGAAACTGATGGCTGGAATAGTAAGGGGAACTAAAGTGGCTGGCTTGGCTGTGTGCACTGGGGTGGAGATCGAGGTGGGGTGTGAGAAAGAACTACTTGCAGTCTTTGGTTAGGTACAGAAATTAAACATTAACTGGAAAAAGTGATTGGAAACCTATCTAAACCTGTAATAGAACAAAAGTTCAGTGCATATAGACTGATTTAAAAATAGCAGAACCCAGTCTAAGGTAGACGTGAAAGGATGTAGTATCAGATTTAATCAGTTTAGGTTAGATCGATCTATCGAACTTCTTTACCAGATCCCCTCCTGACTTAAATAGGTCACTGTCCTCCAGCATCCCAGTATCCTTCATGGGCCCCTGCTAGCCCCTTTCACAGGGTGGGAGGGCTAATCTCCACCCATGTTTATTTGGTCTGGCCAAGCACCAGGCTGGCCCTGACCACAGGCTGTCACAGAGTTGAGGCAGCAAAGCCTTTGCACCCTAGCCCTGAATCCTGCCTGTACTTGTCAGCTGTGCAGGGCCAGGGGAAAGGGGGAGCAGGGGTTCCTACTGCCACCTTAGCCAAACCAGACCCAGCAAGAACAATGGTGGGGGGAGGGCATATAGCAGGGGCTTCCCCTTCCCCTGCTGACTGGCACAGCATGGCTTCTGTCTCCAACTCTGTGCCTGCCATCTTTCTTTTCCATCTTAAAGTAGTAGAAAGAAGAAACGGCATTGAAGTAACTACAGGTGAAGAAAATTACAATATTTTGAAACCTTAAAAATATTAATTTGGGAATGGGTAAAACTTAGTTTATTCTGAGACAGCATATACAGTTGAATCATTCCTAATTTCAATGTACCATATCCAAGAGTATTGTTGTCTTCCAGGCACAGGACAGGAAAATGTCTGATAAAGTTTATGGAAGGAAATATCATTGTCTCCTTAACACTCCTCTCCTTGCACCTAAACCTGAAACAACTCCTCTGTGGGATTCAGGATTGTATTTGGTAGAAGTAGGGAGTGTCTACATGTGTGCTTTACTTCACATTAGACTAATCTAATGTGCAGTAAAATGTTACTATCTACATGTGCACAGCAATTACTGTGCAGTAGATTAACATAAAGGCTAGTATAGACAGATACAGGTACTAGCCAATGGTACTTTACATTAATGCACCTGAACACACAGGAAGATCCTGGCTTGGAAGCAAATTGCTCCCAGTCAGCTCAGGCAGCAGGGGGCCACAACTGCTGCTTGGCTTAGCCCCAAGCTCTGGGGAAGGAGCTGTCTCCAGATCCGGAGGCAGCTCCAATCAGTGGGAGCTCTGGCCTGGGCAGGCAGGCCAAGACAGTGACAGCCTGGTTTCCCAGGCTGGTGCTGGGGGGCTGTGCCCCATGTTCTATGCCTCTGTGGGGCTTGCCCTCATGCTGCCCTGGGTGCCTTGGAGCATCACAGCAGGGAAGAGGGTGTTGGAGGGGAGTGGGTTGCAGGCAGCCAGTGCAAAGGGAGGGTGAACTATGCTTTCCTCACTTGAACCCTGGGAGTAGGGCAGCTGCAGTTGCCAGGGGGCTGCCTACACCTCTGCCCAGCTGTTTCCTCTCACTCTGCATGCTTGGAGAGTGAGGGGTCCCGGCCAGCAGGTGCAGGTTGTCCCATAGCTGGAGGAGGAAGGAGGATAGGTGGGGTAGGCAAGAGGATACTGGGGGAGGTGCGGCTAGTGAAGGCAATTGCAGCTTCTGACAGACTGGGGTGTGGAGTGTACCCCCACGCAACAGATCTGCCTGGGGGGGTGCAGCCTGGGGGGAGGCACCCTATAAAATACAGCCTTTTTGTGGGGGATGCACCCCTATACAATGGAGCTGCTTGGAGGGGCTGTAGGTTGGGGGGCTGCCCCATGCTTCCCCCTGAATCTAGAGGTGTCCTGACATGTGTGCCCTGCAGGTGCTGAATGCTGCAATGCTGCTGACTGCAAGCCTGGCCAACAAGAACTACAACTATGACTTGGTGCAGCCCTACTTCTACTTTGAGGAGGAGGATGAGAGCTATTACCTGGTGGCACAGCAGCAGAGCAGTAAGCTATAACCACCTGCTCTCTATGAAGACATCTGGAAGAAGTTTGAGCTGCTGCCCACACCAACGCTGTCACCCAGCGACCACACCACCTGCCTATGTACTGCCAACAAGCTGGAGATTGTGACCGAGCTGCTGTGTGGCAATGTGGTGAACCAGAGCTTCATCTGCAATCCCAACAACAAGGCCTTTGCCAAATCTATTATCATCCAGGGCTGCACATGGTGTGGCTTCTCAGAAGTCCTAGAAAGCCAAGCAAACTTTTTTCTGCCCTTGCACTGACTGCCTACAATCCACTCCCACCTAATACCTCCTTCCCCTGCTGTGATGCTCCAAGGCAGTTGGGGCAGCATGAGGGCAAGCCCCCCAGAGGCATGAAGCAGGGGGCATGGCTCCCCACCACCAGACCAGGACATCTTCCTCAGGACTGGGAGCGAAGCGGAGACTACCTAAACTATCATGATAATTTAGGTAGTCTCCGCTTCGCTCCCAGTCCTGAGGAAGGAGAATTTGTAACCAAAAGCTTGTCTATGATCTCTCCTAACTATACAGTTTGTCCAATAACATATATCACCAGAAATCCTGCATATCCATGTCTAAACCAGCATAGCCACAAGATTCCAACTCTTCCACTTCCCAGGAAATATACAATATTCCTATTCAAATGCAAAACAGTCCAGGTAAAATGTGGTCTTATCAGGTAACCTTCATTTAAAGAAGCACTGAAAGGGGTAGATAAGTAACTGAACACTTCTCAGAAGACAAATCGCACTGTCATCATCAGCACTTTTAGTGGATGCTTTGGGGCAGTGTAATTGAACATTTATACTTCATGAAATACATGTATTTGCCTTAAGGTACATTAACTATAATATAACTATCTCTCCTCCTCTTTTTGGGAAAAAAATAGCACAACTTTATAGATCTTCCATGATTTACATACACACACTGATACAAATTATATCTCATCCATAACTCAAATACTGTATCTGACTAAAGTGCAGATTAGTGTCTGTGTAACAATAACTGACTTACTTTCAATTTGTAGAAGGCCAGGTTGCAGACTCACCATTGAAATAGTAGCTTCCTACATACTAAACAAACATGCATTTTCCTGTTGATGGAAGTGAAAAAATGTAGGTCTCATGGACCTGATCCAGCTCCAGGCAAAAATCAATGAAAGTCAAAAGAAGTTAGATCATGACCTTAGTAACTCTTACTCCAATTTGACATTATAGATGAATAGTAAGAATAAAGACTTATTAGTAATGAATAAGATTCTTCTGAAAATTACTAAGTAGTAGTTTGAAAATAACAGAATAGTTCTAATTATAAGCTTTCTAGCAAGAGTAGGGTTTTAGGTGGAGCTTGCTCAGTTTATAATAGGCATTATATAATATGACTGCCTGTAATTGCAGGTGATTTGCCTCAGTGGCTCAATTCCATGTTCCTATTTTTTTAGGTTTTAATAAGAGACTCTTATCTACCTTATAGAGTGAGATAATTGATTAGCTGTGTTAAGAATTCAACAAAGGCCATTCTCTAACCCTGCCATGAATGTGATTCACTATAGTAATGACGTGTAATTTGTAAATCTTCAGTTGTCATGGTAGCCCGGCAGGGCTACAAAAATAAATGCATACACCCATACAATCTTTCAGTAAGTAGAAATAGAATTTGATAGTTTGCACACACCATGGGGGTCTATTTTTCACACAGTTGGGATCTACTCTCCCCTGGTTATATAAACAAAATTCACACACATGCTAATTGGAATGAGTCACACACTTTAGAGAATAGACCCCAACAAGCAGGAGATTTATTCAAGCAAGTGACATTATTATTAATAGGAGAGAGAGTATTTCTGCAAATCTCTGGCACACCAATGGAAATGATGTCTGTGCCTTTGTTTTTGTAAAGTATGGATTAAAAAAATATGTACACACATACATGCACACAGACATATATAAACAATTGGGTGCAACCCATTTTATGACAATTTTCTGGAAAATAAAGGGCTTTCTGCAAAGTCTGAAATTTCATAATATATACTGTCATACATAATCCAAACTTTCAATAATGTGCACTAGGGATGATGCATGTATCATTATTAAGATTTTGGTCCCTAAGAATGGCTATAGCTGTAAGTTACATTACATATCCAATTGTGTATCATTTCTACAAAGATGGTAGATTCCTATTATTACAATTTAAAATGTTTTTCTATGCCAGATAGCTGTCTTCTCTGTAATCTATCTGAAAAGCAAACACCAATGTGCACTGTATTCATTTTCAGAAACTGCATTAAATGATAAACAAGTACAAGAAAAGCTCATTAACCAGACTATGTGTGAAAGTGCCCCAGACTGCACATAGGGAAGTGTATTGTTACTATTTTAGTATGCACTACTGTCAGTTACACCTCACATTCAAATGCATATTTTTTTATTGAGCTGAATCTTCAACTGGCCAGTAGAATAGGCAAGTATCCTGAGTGGCTGGACCTTTTCAAATAGTTTATATTTTAGTGTGTGAAGCCTTGAAATATTTCAAAACAAGAACCACTGGATCTTTAAATTTCTCCTTACTGTGGAAAAGGAAAAAAATCTGTTTGTTCACTTATTAATGCATTGACTATACAGCAAGGCATCAAAATGCTATATTTACTGGAAAACACATATATGAATACATGTTTTGTGGGTTTTATTCTGTGCTCACACCAATTTGTTGCATGATAAGACTTGCTTTTGCTTTTACTGTTGTGGTTGCTGCATATTTTATACTGTGCTGCGCTGGCCTGACTTAAATGATGGTAGGGTTTTATGACATGTCTTACTTCAGCTCACACATGATTAAATTATATTTCTTCCTGTCTGAATAAGGATTATATGGAACATATACGTACTTAACTCAGGTTTGGGAGAGTACATGTCAGAATTTCACGTGTGTGATGCAGTTCAGTAAAATAACAGCTTTTGATGAGGTAATGATAGAAAATCATAAAAGTAAGAAGTAAAACTCAAATGGTAACAGTATAGATATAAAGCTGTTTTTTTTCCAATGCTATCCAATAATATTTTCAAATGCTATCCCCTTGCCATTTGTGGGGGATATGTTCTAGTATCCCCCACGAATGACGAAATCCGCGAATAAGGCACTGCAGTCTGTGTTCTTGAACGCAGTGCCCCCGGCAGCTGGTGGGGGACACGGCTCCAGCGGCAACAGGAGTGGTGGCAGGAGCCTGGTGGCAGCAAGCACAGAGCTCCCAAGGAGCTCCTGTAAGTGTATAAAGTGTATTTAAAATGCGGGTTCGGCATTTGCTGATATTTGAAACCACGAGAGCAAGGGTTTCCTGTATTGTACTTTCAATTATTGGAAATCAGTTTGGTTAAAACAAGCCCATAGACTAAAGGAAATTGAAATAAACCTCTCTTTTATGGAAGGCTGCATCTTGTAACTCTTTTTTGTCTGACTGACAGATATAAAATGTCACAACAATGCAACAAATTACTAAAATATCAGCAATACGATAAATAAAACTATATTCATATCTAAAAACACACACAGGATCACATAATGTTACACACAGAAAAAGCCACAGAAAAAGTTGTTTTTCCCCTATTCTTTTCAGTCACTATGGTACCTCTCATGGGGAAAATGACATCCATCAATAGGCAGGTCATCATGTGTGAAATAGTGATCATCCACTACAATGAGCAAAAAGGGGAGGAGATGGTAAAGTGACATGCGAAGTAACTGGCAAGTAGAGAAGGTCAGAGATGCAAGGTGATTACCTTGTCAAATGAGATATGAATTAAAAATTCAGTTGTCTCCAATATCCCTAAAACAATGTTGGCTGATATCAGGGAAGGTATAGCATGGGATGGATTTCATTAGATATGCCCTGTTCATCTCCTCTTCCTCAAAACCATCTACTACTTGCCATTGTTGAAGACAGGACATTAGACTAGAGATAGCTGATGATTAATTTGCCCCGGTATGTCACTTCTTATGTTCTTACCTTTCCCCCACCTATAAGGGTTCAGTATGGTACTAGATTAGTCAAGTAGGTTACATACAGGATTCAGGAGGATGGTGAGGAAGAGTTCCCCTCCTTGGATGCTTTTGTCCAGTTCTAGAGGACCTCCAGGATATTCCTTGTAGAAAATTGTGTGAGTGAAAAGGCCACAGGTTTGCCTGGGGAGTACCTGAGAACAAAATAAAAATGCCAGTGACATGAGCCTACTTCTGTAAATCTCATTCAAAAAGCAGGAGATGGCAGAAACCTTGCTGATTTTGCTCCCATATGGATTATTTTGTTCTCATCGTAGATGAGCACGATATTGCTCGTTGATAACTCCAACTGCCTGTTAAAAAGTGGCTGCACCACTGTGTTCCAAATCCTTCATTGAGACCATTCTATTCATTTCACATAGTAATAATTCAGGGTTTGTTTTCAGGGTTTTGTAACAGGAAGAAAAAAGCTTCTCCTCCTTTAGCAAGGTTAGTTTATTAAAAGATAAGTAGTGCTTCTTGGCCATCTTCACTATCTCAAGCTATTAATCTTCTTGCTAGTGAGATATTGCACAAAATGTGTATTTCAGGTTGCAGGCAGAAGAAATAGCTCTTTCTTTTCTCTGCCCTGAAAATCAAATTCCCTTCCACAACTGAAATATATACAGGGGCTGGCAGGACTGTTGCATGAGTATATCCTGAGGTCAGCTCTACATACCATCATAAATCATCAGATTGTGTGTCAGGATTCAAAAAACCGGTAGATGGAAAAAAACCCCAATGAACCAAAGCATCCACCTCAGTTATTCTGTTAACGATTTAATCACAAGACATCAAAACTCTTAAGATTTATTGGCATTATTCAGTACTTGTACAAGCCTTTCCCAAAACAAACTACATTTTTAGCTAGTTTACCATTTGGATTATCTCTTTATATTCAGTCAAATCAAAAGAAATCAATGAAAGATCACATTCAATAAAGCATCTAAGCATATTTAAATGCTTGAAGAATTATGATCCTACTTGCAATTAATTGAAATCTACATTGTAACTTGTTACTGTGTTATCAATTACATTTTATTTTCCTAAATATATGAGATAAAGTTCCGTCTTTGAATGCAAGTCCATATCTTTTGTTGAATTCAATAGGAGTTACTTCTTTAATGGCCCAGGGCACAGTTGGCCAATCCTGATTTCTATTCTGAGTATTGGGAAAATTCCAACCTGTGTAATTACCTTCTACCTGTCATAATTCTCCTTATCAATTGAATTCTTCTGGGTTATTTACTTTAATCTGTAGCATATTGTTCCACCTAGTTGTTAAGGTACGCCAAGTGATTCTTACAGGTTATTTTGGTCTTTTTGCAGCTGAACGGATGGTGTAAATACCTTTGTTTCCTATCACCTGGTTGCATATCCTTCAATATCATTGGCCATGCTTCTAGTCCCTCTACAGTGCAAACTGCAAAGGTCCTTCTACTATGGGAATATTAGAAAACAAAATCTAAACCAAAACCTTGCATACTGGAGAAGAAAATCACTCCTCCCATTCATTTTTTTTCTTTGCTGGTTTCCACATCTTTTCATGCATAATTATGAGTCAGACTGGGGATGCAATCTTTTTTGTCGTTTTAAGAAATATTTCTAAGATATAATGAAATGCAGTGTACCATGATGCCATTATGGATGAAGCCCCGTCTGTGTCGTGCAGGTTTCAGATGGGGATACTCTTCTGTGCTGGTGACCCTGATACTCCAGACCTTCTTCCAGGCCTCATAGAGCTGAACATGTACTGGGTAGACCCCAGAATGGTGCGGAGCCACCGCATAGCCCATACCAGTTGGAATACCATGCTCCTGAAACACAGCAAGAGAAACAGCATATTGGAGTACTGGAGAACAAAGTTATGCAATTTGTTCATCCTTTTTTCTGCAAAATGGTTTCTTTAAAGAAGCCATCACACTTAGTCAGTCATGTATGCTTTTACATAGAAGACATACTAAAAGAGGAAAGAGATGAGAAGGAAAGCAACTCTTTGGTATTACAGTGTAATAACTACAGGAGGATAAATCATCATTAGACTGAACTACCATTATAATGAACAGATTTGACTGCCTGCTTATTATGCATTTTGTGTCTTCGTAATATATAGCTGGCTGTTTGGTAAAGTAGTTCTGGAAAGGTTGGTAAGTGATGCTGTTTGCCTAGTAACTTTTCAGTCAATATTCAATCAATAAATGAGTGTTGGGTGTGATAATTGATGTTTGTTTCTATTTTGAAAATGCAAGAAAGATTTTGCTGGTTAGGAGCATATTTGTTATAAAGATTAATATACATATATTATCTCTCTCTAAACCTGCTCTTGATCCCTAAGGTCAGCCAAAAGCGACCTCCAGCAAGTACCATCAGTAAATCAACTCCACTTGGTGAAAACACATGGTAGGTCATTCTTGGCCACTGCTCTTCAGTTTTTGAACATACTCCCTCAAGGGCAATCAGATTCTGATCCTGGACATCAGGTACAACTAGCAACTGATTACTAGCAACATGGCAATACCTTTCTATTTGAGTAAGTGTTGACCAAACAAAACTAGGGCAAGATGTTGTTTTGTGGGTCCCTGGTTTGATTTTGGTATTCTAGTTGCCCTTTTAAGTTGTTCTGTTCTCTTACTGTAAGCTGTTCTTAGCCTTTGGTAGGAAGGCAGGTATATATATTTAATAAAGAAAGAAAGAAATATACATAAAGAATGTTTCTCTGTCTTTTTCATAATTTTCATCAAAAGCAGACTTTGGTGTCCAGCTTTGCAATATGTTCTGCATTTGTTCAGTCTGGTCTCTTAAAACGGACCCAGGCTCTTTTTTCTGAACTAGCTGAAAAATGTTAAATACCACATGTACTTTAGAACCAGCCATTTTCAGAAATAAGACTATTTATTGACTTTTCCTCCCCTATTACTTTCAGATATAAAGTGAACTGCTGTTCAAACCTCTTTAATTTCTCCACATACTCAGAGAATTTCACGTTGGGTAGGTTTCTTTCGATTCATCCATTTTTCCACAGAGGATGTTTTCTTAGTTCATTTTGATCCCAGTATCATGCTGCATTCTATGATCACTCAGTGTCCTAGATACTTGCAAGAGATTCCCTCCCTCCGCCCCCATGTTGGGCATTAAATGTATTTACATGATAAGACCTTCATTACTCAATATCCAGATGCTGTGTCTGGGAAGCTCAGCACAGTCACAGTCTTCTGTACCACAACATGGGCTCACATCTCTCTTCTGCTAAATGAAGACTTGCCAGTTCTCAGAATAGATAGGCCATTTTCCATTCAAATATAATTGATACTTGGAGGAAAACTGCTAAAACTCTGGATCATAACTGTTGCCCTTTCTCTTGTCCATATTATCTAATAACTGTTGATTGCTTTTTTAATTCCAGCAGTAGCACATTCTGCTAGACACTTAACTTAGCATAGACGGGCCTTTGATCCTTTGATCA
The DNA here is from genome assembly GCF_000455745.1 of Alligator sinensis. Lineage (NCBI taxonomy): Eukaryota > Metazoa > Chordata > Crocodylia > Alligatoridae > Alligator > Alligator sinensis. The sequence continues at coordinate 118,408 of NW_005842878.1, forward strand.
AATTAAATAAAACCTATGGGGAACATTTGTTCACACTTCACATAGCATAACCCGTTACATTATCTACTATCTCATAATAAAGATGTAGCTCTGAGGTCTCTGGCTGTTCTGGGAGGGCCAGAGAGGGGGGAGGACGGGTGCAGGAGACTCTTTCATACTTCGACTGATAGCAAAGTTTATCTTTGGTGCATAATTGCCATCATCTTTCTGCTAGATCTATATGAAGCAGGGGTCAAGTCTATATTATGAGCAAAGGTATCAATAAATTTAAGGCCAAATTTAAGTATAGGAAAGTAACATATGAACTAAGTTTGCTGAAACATTTTGGCCTTCTCTAAACAAATACATTAATAAAATGTCTGAATGTTCTGTGATACTTCTACTACAAAATGTTCTTATTTATATGGTAGCAAACACATAGCAACACCAACTAAATCCGGCCCTGTATGCTGACAGTTAGGTACACAAATATTTACAGGGAGACTGCATCCCCAGAGATCTTATAGTAAAATGAATAAAGCACAAACAGGATAACAAAGAAAAATGAGGCACCAATAGCTCAGGTTGCCTAATGCCACATGGGAAGTAAATGTCAGGTTCAAGAACATGTAAGTTCATTATATATGACTGCTTTCTCTATGCTAAATTCAGTACTAAGTCCAGTACTAAATTAGTTCAGGATCATACCACAACCAATATAAACAGAACAAGATGCATAATACACTAGCCGACTAATGACAGAGTTCTGGAGACTCAAAACAGTTGATAATTTCTTGCACACAATGTGGCCAGGTACAGACATTACACCTTTTCCAGTTTAGGTAACCGGTCTGTACCCATAACAGAACAGAAGTTTAGAGCACGTAGACTGGTTTAAAAATGGTGGATTCCAGTCTAAGATAGATCTGGATTGATGTGGTATCAAACTTAATTGATCTAGGTTAGATCAGCAAATCAAACAAGGTAGGTCACTGACCAAAAGCATCCCAGGCAGGGAGCTGTACAGGCTGTAGCATACCCAGCTCACGCAGGGAATGGGGGTTTCTCAATGGGCTCTGGCACACCCTCCGGGGTCCCCCATGCCTCCCGTGATCCAACGCAGTGCCACAGAGCCAGGCACAGCTGAGCACCATTCACCAGTCAGGCACTCCATTAGAGGTCTTTGCTCTTGTATGGGAATTCAGAATGTCAATATTTTTGAAGAAATGTAACTGATTTCATGTAGGAGTTTGTATCCAAAAATAATACATTTTATTGACTTTCCCCACAATGACCAGTCAAAATAGGAAACTCTATTGGTTAACAATTAAATTTTGTATCTTTCCATTAAACCAAATTACTACAAGGTTCAGAGTATATCTAACTATTATATTTAGATCACCCTGAACAAGGTTAGGGTGATCTAAATGCCTAGGTGAGGAACTGTTAGCAGGGCTTAGGTCATCCTAAAAATGGTATGCCTGATTTAGTTTCCACCAAACCTAGTGAATGCTTGCAGACATTCATGGTGAAGTATTAAGGTTGGGAAAGTCCAGCTACTCTCCACAGCCCCAGGGCTATGCTTTTTGTGCCCCTGGCAAAGCTGATTGGGCTAGTTTTACCCCTTCTCCCACAGACTGGGCAGACCTCCTTGTGGAGTCATTACCCCTGCGCCCCCCAGGCCTACCAGCTTCCTCTGGACCTGTCCCCCCCC
>NW_005842878.1:120116-143854 GCF_000455745.1 Alligator sinensis
CCCCCCCGTCACCCCCATTTACTTGCCTCCAGTTGCTCGTACTTCCTTCCAGGAAGCAGTGAATGAACTAAGACACCTAAACCTGGGCTGGGTCCTATGAATTCTTGTTTTTACCCTCAATACTGTATTCTCTGTGTACCAAGAATTCCCTGCTTACTTTCTGTTTTTGCTCCCTGGGAACAACAGATTGGTGTAAAATTAGTGGACACTGTTAGTGGATACTAGGGAAGGGAAGGAAAGCGATTTGAAGGTCTTTATGTGCTGCAACTACTTCTGTCAGCTTCTTTTAGGATATGGGCAGGTTTCCAATTTTGGAGTGGTTAAATCTGCTTTGCTATTTTACCTGGGCCTCAAGAGACAATTTTTATCTTAGCTTAAATGGCAATGTAAGTAGAAGGCACACAAGTGTCCAGAGGGTTGGACAATAGACAAGATTCATTACTAGAGCCAGGGAGATGGGGAAAAGGCAATTAAAAAAGTTGTCAACTTTTTGTACTCCTCAGGAACACTGGGGAACAAAAAAACAGAATATGATTTTGTCAATGGCTGTGTGGGAAGATATAAAAAAATAGGATTTTTACCAAGTCAATAAACTAGTATCTCAGTTTATAAAACAGATTTACAAGTAGACAAGATAAAAAATCAAAGTGGGCGGACAGTAAGGCACATATTGCTGAATGAAAATTCAATATTCATCCCTTCCCTGTTGCTGGCTTTAAAATTCAATGTAAAATTAATTGTTCTTAAAAATAAAACTTCATATTTGCTATCAGGAACATCAAGTGGGCATAAACATGAAGTAAGGAAAAGGAAAAGTAAGATTTTTGATAACTTTTACTCTTTTTATAATAAATCTCGGGTTTTACACTGAGCTCTGAGAGTAATCTTGGAATCATTGTCTCATGGATTGGAATTACTGTCTGTTCTCACAAGTGATAAAAGGGATGTCTGACCTTCCAAAATGACTGGGTCAATCATAGCAGTTTTGCAGTTAGGTCTGGCAATTGTTCTCTAGATGGTCTTTTTTTACCAATGGATTTTCCTACTGAAAAAGGAAATTATATAGCCATATATATTTCCATTTTTTGAGAGAATTTAAAAAAATCCTAGATATTGATAGTCTGTAATCAAATACCGTTTTTATCTTGCCCTGCTCCTCCTAGCCTCCTATGTGCTATTCTCTCTCTTTTTCTCTCTCCCCCTCCCCCCCCCCCCCCCCCCCCCTTTTTCTATTTATCAGCACAGGGATGCTGATACATACCAATCCCTCCATTTTTGGTTTTGTTTTCTTTTTCATTGTTTATAGTAATTCAAAATTACGGACAAACTGGGGAAATTCCTAGCTTAAAAAACGGGATTCTTGGGTGCTTGCCATTTGGACAATATATCCTAAGCATTTTAAGAATCATATCATAAGAACAAACTCACAGGCCCAGGTATTTGTTTTTCAAAGAGTAAGGGCAGAAAAAAGGCAATACAATCATTAGGCATCAATGCATCTAAATATCCAAAATGTTGTTCCACAATACAAGAAGTCATGGTTATCAAGCTCTGAAGCCTGACTGATTCCCTGTCTGGTGGCAACAGATATTACGGTAGCATTTAGGTAAATACATGTTAGTCCTTCTCAAAGCACATGGAGCATATTGTATCCTGTCCTTTTTAAACATTTGTGCAAATACAATGGGACATGGAATTTTGTTCGATTACTACCTTCACCTGCCACGCCAACTTCAATGCATTTTGCAAAAAGAAAACCAGAATGTGAAACCAAGAAAGGAAATGCATGTGCACAGTCACCAAGTTGCACTTGCTCAGTCCAAATATCTGATTTAGTATGGCAAGCCCTCTGTTTTAATGTTTGAAATACACCCACTGAAATTATTTGCTCCAATTTTGATATCATTATCTTAGATGAAGCAGTTCATACTAGACCTGCCTATATATTACTGAACTTTTTGATTTAGCTAAAGAGAGAGGTGACAGGTTGGATGTGCAACTTTAAAATGTCACCTTGGAGAATTAGGAAATTAACGTAAGCTATTATCTCTTTCTAGTGCTAATGTTACTGAAGTAGGGTGAGATTTCCCGGAAAAGATTAAAATGTATTTTGTCATTTAATATGTTTTTATAATATAGCAGATATTTGGTGAATGCATTTGCCACATTCTTAGTTGTCAAGAATTGTGTGCATCATATTTTATCCCCTTATAACTTATGATTTTTAAAGGTGTACTTTTTTGTATAATACTTAATTACTGGTGATAGCATGGGAATTCTATTGCATGCTTAAACAAGAGTGATTTTCAATTCAATTTTAAGTTAATTTATTTTAAATTTCATCAAAACTTTCCATTTTAGAGTAGATTAGTATTTTTGTGAGTTCTGTGGAAGGTAGAGTTCTCAACAGAATGATTATATACTTTATCCAGTGTGGGGCATAAGTTTCCAATTTTAGGTACGCAAGTACAGATGTGTGTCACAACCCAGTGATTTTTTGTGCCTTGGCACTATGGAATTTCCTGGCCACATGAGAGCTCCTTTGCACGGCAGAGTGTTCTGCTGCAATTAAGAGCCTGCGTGCAGGAGAGTTCCCGCCAATTTGCAGTTTCCTTTGCAGGATGCATTTCTTCTTTGCAGTACAGAAATGCACGGTGCAAAGAGTTCCCGCTATTCGGATGCAAATTTGTGCCCCGCTATTGGCCAGTGCTAAATTATTCACATGTGGCAGCTAGTAATTGGCTCGCTGGCCGTTTAAAATTCCGCGTGACTTCCGCCCAAGTCGAAGAGCTTTAAGCACGCTGCAGAGTGCCTCTGAAGTTATCTGACTTGCGGCTGCCGATCGATAGACTGATCACCTATCGATCTTTCTTCCCGTCACCGAGCACAACCCTGACATACCCCTTTCCCCGCCGGCTTCGAATTGCGGATGGATTAACTGGCTTGGGCCCCGCCAGCTGGAGCAACTTGTGTGGTTGTTCCGATGACCAGACCACCTGCGTTGTGATTGCAAGCAGCGTGAGTAAAGTTTTTTACAACCAATAAGTTGTGTCTGCCTCTCCATTCACCAGCCCGCCCTGACGTACGAGCGTAACTTGAGTCGGCCCTGGCCGTCCGAGACAATGTGAACAGAATCTTTTCTGTTATTTTACAGCAGGTATAAAAAGCCACGGCCACCTTTAATTGCTTCTAGGAAAGAGGTGCATGTGATCAAGGCCCTGGATATAGGGCACATCCAGACATGTGCATATTTGTGTGCTGCTTTGTGCCCCAGGGCATTCCCCTGCACACATGCTCCAATGCGTGCCAAATTGTTCCAGGTGGGGTAAGAGAGACTGCAGCCAGCACCTGTGCTGGCCACAGCAGCCTTACCGGGGGTCTCCAGGGGCAGCAGCGGTACCAATCTGACCTAACAGAGCCTGGCCAGCAGCCAGAGTGGGGCTCTTGATGGCCAGCCACTGTTTGTGCCAGCACACACTGTTGCTGCATGCACCAAGCTGCTTTTTTTTTTAATGTTTTTTTTTGACACCAGGAAACCCATGTCAAATTTTGGCACCGTGCTGAAAATTAGCAGAGCAACAAATGGGTGTACATGGACTGCATGCAGTTTGTGGTGCCTCAAACAGTTTTGAGGTACTGCAAACTGCACATGCATGCTCATCTGGACAAGCCCATAAGGTCTGGGGTCAGTTCCTGGCTCTGCCACATATTTAATGAATGATCTTTGGTAGGTCATTTATTCTGTGCCTTCTGTATCTTCTATGTGAAATGAAGTATGTTAGGCTGAAAGTCAGAGCAGCAGGATGGGTATGCTGGCTTTGTTAAAAAAAGAAAACTATCGAGAATTTAACCAAGACCATCAAGGCTTGGGGTCCTGAGTAAACGTAACTGGGGAAAGAGCAGAGCAACCACTGGGGCTAGATAGAGGTCCAGACTAATTTGTTGAATCATAGATAATCATAGAGAAGTAAGGCCAGGCAGGACCACAAAAGTCATCTAGTCCAACCTCCTGCCAGAGGCTGGATCATCCCTATCCAAACCATCCCATATAAATTAATTGTCTACTCTCCTAGCAAAACTACAGTCAACCGAGACTCAGCCACACCCTTATTTGCCACAGGTAAAGCAATGTTGTTGGCAGATGTTCCTATTGTTGCAAAAGTTGTTAAAATACATTGAAGAGATTCCAGGAAAAGGGCCACCTCCCCACTACAGAGGAAAACAAAAGCTCTCCCCCACCCCATCTATACCAACCTGATCATGGGGTAAAATTCCTTCCTGACCCCAAATATGGCAACAGCCTGACCCTGAGCAGAGAGGCAAGACCCTCTAGCCAGCAACCTCCAGGTTGATGTCCCTCTAGCCAGGAATCTCCAGCAGGGAGTATTGACAAACCTCAGCCAAAATCCCCAGCCTTGACTGCAGTCAACACCCAAAGTCTCTGACGAGAATGTAGCTTCAAGAGGGGAAAATGAATTCCCTCCTGGCCCTATGTGGCAACCAGCTAAGCCCAAAAACATGGGAAATACCCATAGTAGGGCATAGACATAACTACCCCTTAACAATGTCTTTCCAACCTCTTTTTGAACAACACCAATGATGGAGATTTATAAACTTCCCTAGTTAGTCTATTCTACTGCCTCATTGTTTTGTGAAGACATTTTTCCTAATCTAAACCTACTTTGGTGCAACTTCAAGTCATTTGTCCATTTGTCCATGTCCTACTCTCTGCAGTAAGACAAAAAAGATGTTTCCCTTCTTCTTTATGGCAGCCCTCAGGTATTTGAAGATTAATATTATGTCCTCTCTTAAGCATCTTTTTAGCAAGCTGAAGATGCGTATATTCTTCAATTTCTTCTTGTATGACTTGACTTAGAAGCCTTGTATTATTTTTGTCATCCATTCCTGGATCTTCTCTAACTTTCCACGTGCTTTTTAAAATGTGGAGTTAAAAACGTGAAAACAAGCTGCTTTTGGAACAACGTGTGCTTATCCACCTGGTAATTGGACGGAAATATCTACCATTCACAAATCTGAGGACATCAGATGCTCATTAAGTATTGGAATATACACAAACAAACACTATCATAGACACTGCACATGCTCCATAGAAATCTCTCTCCCTTCATACCACTAATTACAGATCCTAGAAAGGATACCAGAAGAGGTTAGCATATCTTTATTTTATTTTGTTTTTGTTTTTGTTTTGGGGGATTGACTGCATATGATTTGGATAATTTATTTACCTGTCTCAGTGCCCTTGTGTATAATGCGTGGATAAATATTTGAGATTTTTTTAGTGTCTATGGTTTAATCCATTAGAGGCCATAAAGGATTTCTAAGTCATCAGACAGAAGTACAAAATATAATTAACACCCCCCCTGCAATAAATGATTTAATCTTTCCATTTTCTGAATTGATTTCTTAAATGTGATATGTTTTTGTAAATAAGATATTAGGATAAGAGCATTCTGGCTGGTAACTTTCTGTAATTTTAATAAGGAAATTAAACCTCATTTTCTGTTTTTTTTCTGAATATCTGACAGTTTTAAATCCACATATCAAACAGAATTATAAGGTTAAAGGGATTTCAAGGGTCAGCTAAGCCAAACTCCTAGGCAGATGAAGAAAACCTGTATAGTTGGGTGGATAATGATGCAAAGAAACTCAAAAGTAAGAATAGTACCCATTGTCTATACAGAATGGATATATCAAATGTAGGGGATTTACAGAAAAAAGAAAAGAAAAGAAAAAAGGGTACAAGAACTTAAGTTTTCCTTTCCCCCATACAAGAGTAGTATACTGTCTAGAACAGACAACTGCAAATCCTGGTAGATTTGTGTTAATACATTTTGATTGATATGGACAGTTCATTTCCTTTAGTTATTGCTTTCTAACTCTCACAGCACATTCTGTTGGCAGAATAGATTCCTTAGAGGCTGAGAATATTGTGAAGAAAACAGACACTTGACAAGAAAGAGATGCTGCAGCTGAGGCTACAAAAATATCTACTGGTAATGCCAGCTGCTGTATCAATCATTCACATGTATATGTAACAGAGTCTGGTGCTGCACAAGAGTCTCCTAACTTCCTGTTGGGTCCTGAGCAGGCAGAGGTGAAGGTAGGAGGGAGGCACCAATGCTGCACTGTGTCAGAATATGTCATTTCTTCCATCAAGCAGTTGCTAAACAGCTTGTAAGCTAAAAGCCTTTCCTTATATGCAAAATTTGAATGGACTTACGAAAGACAGTATCTTGAGAGTTGTTTATTTTTTTAAAGTAACAGTCTGTAAAATATCTTCCTCAAAAAAAGAACCAATGTCCAGATCCACAAATCTCAAAAGGTACCCAACTTGAAAGCAATGGGTGTTATTAATCTAAATTCACCTTACAATACCGACAAATGTAAGGTACTCCACCTTGGAGAAAAAAACCTGCATCATGCTTATAGGCTTGACAGTGCTACACTCACTAGCACCAAGGCCAAAAGAGACTTGGGGGTCACGATTGACCACAAGATGAACATGAGCCACCAATATGATGTCGCAACTGGTAAAGCAAACCAAACTCTGGCTTGCATCCATAGATGCTTCTCAAGTAAATCTCAGGATGTCATCCTCCCACTGTACTCAGCCTTGGTAAGGCCACAGCTGGAGTACTGCATCCAGTTCTGGGCTCCACAATTCAAGAAAGATGTCAAGAAGCTTGAGAGAGTCCAGAGGAGAGCCACACACATGATCAAAGGACAAGAGAACAGGCCTTATGAAGAGAGGCTGAGAGCCATGGGGCTCTTCAGCCTGGAAAAGTGCAGGCTCAGGGGGGACCTGGTGGCAGCCTACAAGTACATCAGGGGTGTGCATCAGGACCTGGGGGAAAGCCTGTTCACCAAAGCGCCCCAAGGGATGAGAAGGACCAACAGTCCTCAACTCCTCCACGACCGTTTTGTGGAAGAACTTTACTGTCCGAGCCCCCAAGGCCTGGAATAGGCTTCCTCCAGAGGTGGTGCAAGTACCTACTCTGCACTCCTTTAAGAAGCATTTGGGCGCTTATCTTGCTGAGATCCTTTGACACTAGCGACTTCCTGCTTCTGAGGCGGGGGGCTGGACTTGATGATCTCCCAAGGTCCCTTCCAGCCCTGATGTCTATGAAATCTATGAAATCTAAATAACAAGTACTTCTGGACTTGACTGATTTATATATATATAATTGTGCAAAGCACTGTTGTAATGTTAGTAAGGATTAATATCCAATATAACAGATGGGTATATGATGGTAGAGAACACAGTGCAACTTAGTAGTAGAACTCAAGTTAGAATTTAGGAATTTTCACTTATTCCCCTGCTCTAAATAAGAGACCATACTCCTTGCCCACATTCAAGCAGCACCTGTGTACATGAACAGCATATGTATACAGTACCATAAGAAGATACAGTGTAAATCATACATACATATTTAAAATGTTAGGTATTAATATCTTTAGATATTACTACAAATTACATACACAGTAACTAAACTGTCCAGTGTTCATAGTTTGGCTTGATTCATAAAGCCAGGAATGCTGTGACCATAAGAACATATTTACTGTGAAATCATTTTTTGTCAAAGACAACGTTGCTATTGGGTCTGATCAAAAGCCTCTGGAAGTTATTTGGAATTTTTCTACCAACTTCAGTGAAACTTGGATCATTCTGTAGAAGTATTTGTACATGTAATGTATCCGAAAAAAGAAACTGTAACAAAGTTAAACTTTCACTCGGAATTTAAATAGAATTTCCTATATCAGAGATCAGAAAAAGTAGGTATCACTGTATTCTTTTAAAATAATCTTAATAGTAAGCAGATCTCAAAAATATGGGCAGAAATCTAGGGGAAAATATGTAACAACTGCATTCACAGGGCCTTCTCAAGGAAATTATTTCCTTTCAACCCCTTATTGTTTTCCAGCTCCATCAGAAAATGGAAAGTATTGGACTGAGACAGAGGGTGACCAGTCCTACAGATAATAGTTACATTTTTTTTTTTATCTACAAGCTTTCAAAATGTCATTTTTATAAATGCCTTGGGGTAGAAGGCTCAGGCTTTAGTGGGGAACTAAGGGTCCCTCTAGACATGCAGATAAGGTGTGATGAGATCTGATGCACAATCCACACAATGACATCTCCTGCCATTCCACATGTGCATGGCAGGAGGCATGATCGTGGTACCCAGAATCAGATCCAATCACAACTTATTGCCAGTACAGGGGAAGCCCAGGCTCATGATCTTGGACTCCCCCTGCATTGGCTTCACTGACAGGGCTTGCAGCAGGGGCAGCCTGTGGAACGGTGTCTCTGCTTAGAGACTTGTCAGCTGTGGGACTCTCAGCGGGTAGTGCACCAGGCCACATATTCATCTAACGGTGTGATAAGAACAAGCCAAAAAGTTATTTCACACTTTCTGAGGAATAACTTTGTGTCCTATTCCTTGTTTTATCACATCATTAATTGATCAAACAAACATTTGCCTGGGTGTGTACATGAGGTGTGATTAACTGGTTAATCATGTTTTAATTGTAACATGTAGATGGGGACTGAGTTATCCAAAAGAAAACCCACAAAAAGTATGAGCTATACTCCAGGGTAACATAACAATAAATAACCCAAAGACTTCTGCTTGGCATCATTTATATGTTAGCCTTGTTAAACAATGAGACAGATTCAAATGGCGAAGTAAAAGAATAATGCCTGTTGAAAAACAATTTGTTATAGTCCTGGACAGAGATATAAAATGGAGTAGAGAAGCAGTACTGAGTTCTATTTCTGAACAAGACATGATATATAGAGTGAAAAAGTAGGAGAGGTTGCAAGATGACTCCGAATTCATGGCTGCAATATCTGTGTTAGATATCAGGGAGGTTGTCATGTCAGGAAGATAAATTTCTCCCACGGAGAGGAATTCACAGGAAGCCTTTTGAAAAGAAATGTTCTTGTAAGTAAATTGTAGAGCTACTACTGAATTCAAGGCTAAGAGGTCAGTACAATCCCTGTCCAACCATTAGCAGGTAATAAAACTATAATAAAAGCAGCTTTTCACTGCCACTCACTCTATAGTTATAGACACCCCTAGAAGTCCCTGCCATTCAAAGAAAATGATTAGAGAGAGATGGTATTGTCTTTGTAGTTAAGGCTGCAAACAAGAATCTTTTATAACTGACTGCTATTTTTAGTCCAAGTTGTGACTTTTACTCTTAAATATGGCTTGACCTAACTGTTACCAACTTTACTAAAAACACTATGGAGAATTTCCCTTACAGGTTTAAGGAAAACAAGACAATCTATTTCTGGATTACAAGTCATTTCAAGTTACTTTGTTCAAAAATTGTGCCACGTCTAAGCTTTGAGTTTCTAGCACCAAGTTGCTTCACCTACTTGAATTGGTTTATCCATTGCTAAATACAGTTTGCAAAAATCATGGATTCTATGGTCCATAAATGCATCACCTCAGAAAGCACAGTCAACAGTCAAGCAGGCTGGAAGATTTCGCTTAAAAATACTAAAGAAAGAAGCCTCAAATGAATATACAACAATAGAAAAGTTAAGACTTTAAAAAAGACCTCTCTCTCCCATCCCCACGAAGCAATTAAATGATGATGTCAAGCATGTGGCATGGAATTAGTATGAAAATGCTTAATAAACAAAGAATGGTTATCGTTGATGGTTTCCTGAAGAGTTTCTGTTTGCGCTACAGCATTATAAAAGGGTAGGCTTAGATCTGAGAGTTTGGGTGCTTTAAGTAGCAGGTATGATATCATTTCGCTCTTTTGAATGGCTTTGGTTGCTTGAAGTTTCAACACTTTGTACAGAACCACATAATGTCTTTTCTAAAGAAAGTATTTATAGACCTCATTGTTTTCTCTTTGCCATGCTGCCTAACCAAGTGGAATTATACTGGATAGGCTCTAAATAGGTTTCAACATTACTTCAGAATGCTATTCCACTGAAGTTTATCCAGAGCTTTTAAAAGTTAATAATACAAATGGGTTAAATCAAACATCATTATGTATAAAGATCACTAATAGACAGACTAACCATCTGAGGGGCATTTGTAAATAGTTGCAGAGGTGTTGTAAGGAACCTGAAATGAAGCAATTTCAGTTCTTGCCCCTCTGATCAGGTTCAGCTGTTTAACTCCAAATGAATATAGCTCTTAAAGTGAATTGGTCATTACAGGTAATGCATTTCCTGCACCTCTCTGTTGTATCTGTACTGTATATTGTTTATTTACAATTACTTTCTTAAGCTATAAAGTAGAAGCATTACCAGCTGACTAACCACGAAGGCACTGAGTCTTTACACCCTCACAATTAAGACAGAGTTCCTCCTTATTGATTAAGGGCCTTATTATACAGTAATATTCGGCTGCTTCTGGAGCCCTTAACCCCTGGATTGTCTGTGCATTAACACCTTAAAGTGGTTTTAAGCACTCTTACGCAGCTTAAATTTACACCACTCCAGGGCAGGATTATCTGTGATCCTCACAACCTAGCACCTGGTCCGTTAAGGTGTGGCCACTCCCTACAGATGTACTGCCCAGTATCCCAGGATCTTTCTCCCCACCCCCCAACCCCAGAGCAGGGAGAAAAGCCTATCTTGTCTAACCAGCCGGTTAGTGGCAACTCACAGCTACAGCTCCTAATCCTGTCCTTGCTCACAAGGTCTCTAGTGGCAAGTCACAGCTGTGCAGGTGGGGACAGTCAGAGGTTTCTAGACTAAGGGTGCGACTGCTCCAAACTAGCAATAACACTGATTTACCATTTGTGTAGTTCGCAGGGTAAAGTATCAGAAGGCCCGAAGATATGGGGACTATTGCAAAACTCAGTCCAAGTGCAAAGAAAAGTTCACCAACAACCTTTTCTGCAATGAATTTCCAAAGCCAGTATTAATCTGATTCTAGTTTTCTATATTTTTAGAAATATCCTAATATTTTATAAAGCCTTTTAACTTTCTTTTTCTAACACTTGCTGGAAAGTATATACATTCTCATAACTTATACTCACTAGTGCAAATTCCTTGTTGAGAATCATCTGCTCCACTAGTGAAGACTCGTTGTGGAACAGATGAGGCTGCATGTGACTCCACATATGGGGAAACCACCAGAATTCATCCACAGATCTCAATAACAGGTCATCACCTTCATCTTCCTCTTCCGTTCCTGAAAAATAAGAATGATAAAGGGGTTACATGCTGAAAGGAGCAATTAACTGTATGTTTTAAAACATTCAGTTAGGCAGTCTTCAAAACTAATGCCTAATGGATTTCTATTACACTTGTAAAAATAGACTGCATAATGCAAAGGCAAGGATAATCTGAAGTATTGTGATTGGTATTTTTCTCTCACTTTCTTTGCATTAAACTAATTAGTAATAACAATAATTGAATTTCAGGGACTGGCTGGAAGAGGGCTTATGGCTTAGGAGTGCCCAAAGCAACTGAGTATGTTTTTGTCTTGTTTGGCCTTCAAGGTGCATTAATAGTTGTCCAGGAGAGAAGATTATAGATGCATTACTTTTTTTTGTGCTTGATAGCTAACAGTTATTACAGCACTAATGTTTGTTTTCTAGGCCATTGTATCTATAGAGACAACAACAGGAACCAAATATTTAAATTTTCTGAAAATTCAAATTTACTGCCCCCAAAACTGGTTACTAATGTCCTCCTCATTTAACAATTTCATCAAATGAAAACCTGATGGTAATGTTGAATATGCAAACTAACTAAGCACTGAAATGAAGCTGTAGTAAGCAGGGTTTTAAAAGTGTATCCTCCAATAACAAGTGCAGAGCAGAGTTTTTGTAGTTTGCTCACCTTATTTTTCAGAATTTAAAGTTTAACTTTTAAAACAAGGGTTACTTGCTAATGTTTGTGATGACTGTTATGTTGTAATTCAAGCAGGAACAAGCACATCTGGTTATAAAAAAGATGTTTTTCCAGTTGAGAACTGATGCAGTGCTCCTTTCTGGAGTTTGTAGACAGTGTCTTGCGTAGACGCAGACCCTGTTAAAGAGTACTGGAGATCTCTGACTGTTCAGTAGCTTGTTACTACTGCACAATAGCATCACACGACAGGAAGCATGATGCGATACCTACTGCACAGTAGTAACAAGCTACTGTGCAGTCAGCATCACACAAAAGTCATTTGGTGTTGCTACTGCACAGTAACTCTGGGACAGTAGTATGCATCTCATGTAGATGTGGCCAGGGAGTGGCAAGATTATATTTTACTAACTTCATCTTCCAAAACTTCAGTCAATTTACTGGCAGCCTTCCTTTTAGTTCCTTTACCATTTAAAACATATATTTATTATCAAAATACATTGTTAATATCAAATGCATACATTTATTTTTACATAGATGTCAATACTGCCAACTTTACCAATACTCAGGCACTAGTTACATCATGGTATGTTAGGAACACATGAAAATCAGTATTCAGTGGATGTATTTCTGTGCTTTACTTTTGTATTACACTGTTGCACTATTTTGAAAAAGTCTTCCATATAATGAAAGTTTTACTGGGTGCATCTACATGTGTGCTTTACTTTGGAGTAGAATAATTAGGTCTGTAGTAAATGGCACATATGCTGGTATCAAGCTGTAGTACACTAATCAAATCCACCATAGGATAGTACTGTTTGGGACAGTACTATCTTACAGCAGAGTAGTTTACTGAGACAAAACACATGTGTAGATGTTGACCATGGGCATACATTGTGCCTGGTCAGTCCAGCCAGAGGGGGACCTACTCTGCCTTGATCAAATTGCTGCTGCCCTGTGTGCGTGTGTAGATGCTGCACCTGGGAGCAGTTAACTCTGGCTCAGATAGCTCTGGAGTTTATTGAACTGCATTCATTGCACACACAGATGCACTCACTGGGTATGTCTAGATGAGTGCATGTTTGTTTCCCAGGGGACAAGTAGCAGCAGCACACCTTATGCCATTACTACTTGCCCCAGAGAATGCCTGTGCCACGTGCGCTCTGGTCCACGGCAGGTTACCCTGGGTAGGGTAAGGGAGTCTGGGGCCAACAATTGTACTGGCCCAAGCAGCCTTACCTGGAGCCCTGGGGACCTCCCAGGGCTACAACCATGGCAGGAAGCCTGGCTGGTAACTGGAGTGTGACTCCAGACGGCCAGGCTCTGGTTTTAGGTTGTGTGCACTGCCACCATATATGCAGCCCCACTTTTATCAGGGTGGGTTTTTTGGACCCCAGGATCTCCAAGTGTCAACCCCCTCACACACACACACACACACTACATGGTAGCACCATGGGGAGCACCTGCATGTGCAGTGTGTGGTGCTGTGGATGGGTCTGTGGTGCCACATACTGCATATCTGTGCTCATCTGAAAGTGGCCACTATCTCTTTCTTTTATGAAGTTTCACTTACAATTTACAGTACAAGTAGTGAACGCACTAATATGTTCTATCATAGTTCCTTTTGTTGACAACAGTTTTTCTTAAGACAGAATATATTCCAATTTTTTTTTTATTTCAGAGGAATTGGTTGATCAAAAGAAGAAATCAGTGTTTGCTTTTTCGATGAGTTCTGCTTGTTGGCATGAAAAAATTCTTTATATACTGGCTAGTTATGATCACAGTTCTGTTTGTGTGTGTTTTCTGTATGTATTTAGGGTTGTTGGTTGTAGCCATGGTGTTCTAAGGACATAGGCAGATGAGGTCCATTGGGTAGATGTGCTATCTTTTATTTGAACAACGAAATAGTTGAAAATAATGTTCTTTGCAAGCTTGCGGGCAAAAACACTCTTCTTCAGGCATAGGGAGAGTCTGTTGTTGTTTTGTGTGCTCTCCTGGGTAGAATAGAAGCCAATATACAAAATCAGATCTGTGAAAATGCAAATACATGGCACCACAGTTCAGAGGCATAGGAGACAATAGGTGTAAGACAGGTAGGTTGCAGGGGTGAGGGATGTTGAACTCATATAGAATGTAGCTGGTAAAATGCAGCCAGGTTACCTGGGGTTTTCAGATGTCAGGCAGGTTATAACGTGCCATAAATCCAATGTCTATATTTAGTCCGCGATTTTTTGTATCCAGTAGATTTATGAAGTGACGTTTGTAGGCTCATCTATGAATGATGTTTTGTAAATACCCTTTGAGGATTAGAACAGAGAGATTGGAGAAAGAGTGGTTGTCTTGTGAGAAGTGTGTGCCCACAGGTAACTGAGTATTTTTGTCTTTGATACATGTTTGGTGTGCATTCATTCTGGTACACAGTTGTTGTTTTGTTTTCCTACATATTTTCCATCAGGTCATTTCGTGCACTGGATGAGATATTCTGGAGGTGCAGGTGTAAGATCCAGGAATGGTGATGGCTCTGTTGTGGGGTGTAATAATTGTAGGAGTGGTGTAGATGTGTTGGCAGGTTTTACATTTTTTGTCTGATCCATTCAGTGTGCTTTGGGCCATAGGAAGTTTGCTTCTGGTGATGAGTTTGGTGAGGTTTGATGCTTGTTTAAAGGCTAGGATCTCTTTGTGAATTGGGTGTTCTTCTAGTATGGGTTGCAATTGTTTGAGGATTTTCTATATAAGTTCCAGGGAAGGGTGGTATGTCAAAGCTAATAGTGTACAATTCACAAGAATTTTCTTTTTGTACAGCAGCAATTCCTTATGTGGTATCCAGGTGGCTCTTTCAAAAGTAGAATCTATTTCTCTATTAGCAGCAGGCATGTAAATATTAGTCAAATATAAATATTAAAAATAGAAACAATTTGTAAAAGTTTCTATTACAAAATAACTTTAGGTACAAATTTTCCAAGTGTTGTCTTTTGAGGTCTTGTTTTGTAAAAATTGAATAAAGTCATTTTTTTTTAAACTGTAATAAAGGGTCGGTGCTTTTTTGTTCATTAAACAGAAGCTATTTTAATTTAGTAAAGTAATAAGTAGAGCTATTTGACATTTTTCCATTTACTTTTTATATGACATTTTTCTTATAAAAACATTTAAAAGAGTTTTTTGTGGCAAACCAAGAAGTCTTTGACTTTAATGTTTTAATTTTAAAAGAACATTTGAGGACTTGATGCTAGATGACTTCAACACACATTTTTTTCATTAAGTATATAGGTATGCATTTGCAAAGAGAAGTATGTGACATATGTTAACAACAAAGTACATTTTTCAAAGCTTGTTTAAATATTCATAAATATTCAAACTGCTAAGAGATTTTCTTCAAACATATTCTGTTTAAGAAGACCATTTCCATTTTTCAACCTAAAGCTAAATGTAAATTAAATATAGTTTTAAAGTTATGAACAATCACTTTGGCAATTCCTGGAAACTCATTCACTCATATAAGAGTATAGTCATTTTAAAGGAAATATGTATGCAGCATGTATCACTAATAGACACTAGTCAGATATTGGAACAAGTACACCACAAGTGCATGATTGCCACTGATGTAGAAAGGCATCCTTTTTTCTATTAGTGAAAGTGGTGGCCAGCATGAAGTGGATAAGCAGTATGGTTTATATCTAGGTACCCTAATGCTTGTAGGCACCTGAACGTATCCTAATTGCTTGTAGGCACCTGAATGTAGCACAGATGTCAGTCATTTGATTAAAATGTGTAATTATTTAATCTGCCAGCAGATTCACAGGCTTCTCTCCCTCTTGAAGTTTTAAAGCGATCAGAGTTTTGGAAGGAAGTATAAAATTGTGCATTAAGGAAAAGTCGATAAGGCACAGCAGCTCCAGTGTCCTAATAAAACATGTCGAGCTTCTAACAGTAAAAGCCTCTTTGGGTAAACAAGCCACATTTGCAGTAATTAAAGAACACCCTTTCATGGTTTATTTATAGTGAGTCAATAAAGTATATGTTTGCATGGAGAATACTTTGCAATGTTTCTACTCAGCTGATATGACAAAACAACAAAATTAGCCCATAGAGGTAGATCTCACTTTTGAACACTGATGTTCAAGAATGAACACACAGACAAACACTCTCTCTCCCAGAACAACAGTCTCATATACAATACTGAAATAAACTCAGAAGAGAAAACTTGAAGATTAGATATAACCAATCTATTCATATAGTGAACTCTAGTGGGATAATCAGGATTAACATAAATAATTATATCAAATTGGTAGGACAGGATAGTATTTTGCTACTGCAGACCAATCCATAATCATTGCTCATGCATTACTCATTAAGTAATAGTATTTAACATAAATGCTTTCTCCCATTTTGCTCTGTCTAAGCTGGGCAAACTGTATCTCTGAGGCATCTGATGCAAGTTCTATGGTATGGCTGCCCATAATAAAGCAGCACCCTGCATTTAATGTCTCATAGCTGTGGGCTACATTTGTATCACTGCATTATATGAAGGATCTTTCACCCTTGACAAGAAATGATTATAAGGACAGGTAAAGATGAAATGGGCAAAATAATAAAGCTCTTACCCCGTCTTTCTTGTGTGTCTATACACTGACTTCACTGAGAGTTTTTTGGATTAAAAACTACAAAGAATTAGCTCATGTTCATGAACATTAGTAATATCAATGGTTCCTTCAAAATCTTTTTAATTCCTGTCTCTCCTTCAGCTTTCTCTGAAAATTAGTTTTGCATTGGTTCTATATTCCCAGGTCTGCCACAGACATCTTATTTGACCTTCAGCAAGTCATTTCATTTGCTTCTCTCGCATACATTTTGTCTTGCCTATTTAGTCTGTAAGGGCTTTAGGACAATACAGAGCAATGGGGCTGTGATCTCACCTGGAGTCCTTGGATGCTGCTGTAACACACTAAATAATAAATATAGGCCTCCATCATTACACTCTCTTTTAATTTACTTATCACCCTCCTCTCCACTGCACTCATCTGTTTCCTTTTTAACACACACAGATACCAGTCCCTAGCTTTTCAAGTTTCTCCCTTTATTCTATTTCTGATCTAGTGCTATCAACCAATCAAGTAGCTCATCTTCCTCATGGGCTTTTGTAGCCATCAACCTATTCCATCAGCTGCTATGAATAGACTACCTCTGTATCTTCCCTAGTACAATCATAACACTAGACCCCATTGGAGCACAGTTTATTTGGCTGGTAATTTCAGATTCCAGATGTGGTACTGAAAAGAAGAAAAAACTACTCATTTTAAAAGACTGAATGAGTGGCTTGCAGACCATACCAGCACTGGTTATCATCTAAGTGGAAGTGGGAGAAGAATGAAGAAGCTAGGAAGTCTGAATGGAAGAAATGTCTATGAAATCTATGAACAGGATGGAACAAGAGGTAAAGTAGAAGGCTCAAGTATTCAGGAAGAGAGAGAGAGAGGAAGTAGAGAGAACAATGAGGGAAGAGAATGGGAGGGACAGAAAGGAGGACACAGAAAAGGAATCAGAAAAGTACCTGGAAGCAGGCAACGTTAAACTTCCAGAGAAGTGCGTTGTAGATGGGTGGAATCTATTAGTTACTTAGAGTTAATAAGGAATATAATTCTCTTTTAATGTAATTTAAATTATGTTTAACCTAGACTTTTTTTCTGTTGGCCTAACAACGCTCTTATTAAAAAATATTCTACATTTGTCAATTTTCTCTTAATAATATTACTATAAAGCTCCTTTTAGACAAAAGATGATTGAAGATGTTTCTCAAATTAATATATATTTGCTTCTTTGGAGGTCATGAAGCTCCATTTTCAGTTTCCTTCTTTTCACCATATCTTGGCTGTTGCAAAAAAAAGTCTAGTGTGATACTCATCCTGTTTTATCTGGCTAAATTCCAAGGTTATTGTCAGGTAATTTGCTTTTCTTATGACTCTATGACTGACAGAATGCTCTTCAGAAAATGCTAAAGACATTTACATACTTAAGGACCATACTGAATTGAATTAGTATGTCCCCTACTGCCTCACTGAACTATAGATTGGTCAGAAGGTGCCTAAAATGGTGATGTACAGATTTCCCCATTATGCCAGTAAGCCAGTGCATTATTAATATGGCCAAAAAAGACCTAGGTTTAAAAATCCTACCACCTATTTAATTGTAGCTGCCTGAGAGCACAAAGTTCCTTCTTACCTGTGTGGTAAAACTTTCCTGAAAATCCAAGGTTGAAGGTAAAATTTGCAACCTGAGTGCGCAGTAAATTTTGAGACTCTAGTAATGCCTGAAATAAACAAGAAATTAACATGCATTTAGAAAAATAAATATAATATTTAGGACTGCCTCATTTTAAAATTTGTGTCCCACTAAGGAGACATAAAATTCAGGTCCTCAAGAAACATGCTCCACATCTTGTTGTTTGGCTCATTCTTCTATTAGTTTGTTATTTTATATAAATTTTGGTATTTAAGAAGTTGATGGACTAATAGCACTGGCAAAAGTACCGGGCTATCAAGTTTGTGATGGCTTTGTGATATGGAGAAAAATAAATAGGACTTTTCATGATCTATGCCAGGATGTAAACCCAGTTCTCTAAAAATGACAATATACCAGCTGGCTGAACCACATAGGCTAGGAACAGAAATTGCACATAAACAGGTATATGTGATCAGAAACCTATTCAAATCTGTAACACAACAGAAGTTCAGTACACATAAACCACTTTCAAAATGGATGAAACTGGTTTAAGATAAACTTGGATCGATGTAGTATCAAACTTAACTGTTTTAGGTTAAATCAAGTTATTGAACTTCTGTCCCAGAGCCCCTCCAGATTCAAATTAACTCACAGTCCCCTAGCATCCCAGGATGCTTTGCACGTTCTCTGCAAGCTCCCCTAATAGGGTGGTCAGGCTAGCCTTGGTCCAAGCTGTCTGCTCCAGTCAAGCCAGTATGTGTCCTCTAGCATCCCCTCAGCTTCTGGCCTTGGCCACTACAGCCATGTGGCTGCATTTCTGGATTCAACACTGAATGCCTGTTCACTTGCTTATCAATGCAATCTATGCATCTTAAATTAGCCTGTGAAGTTTTAATTGATTCAGCTTTTTGACTGTCTATACTTAGCTATAGGGCATGTGTAGACAAAACAGGGGGCCTAAATTGAAGTGGTGGGTTTTGAAAAACACTGCTTCTATTTAGGATGAAGTAAACCCCTGTGTTATGTACCCCCATGTCTTACCTGCCTCTCTGGTGGTGGGGAGGGGAGAGTGAACTGCCGGCGGGTGCAGTCGTCCCTAGGCTGCATTGGGGGTGGGGCTTGTGCTTCCTTCTTTGACAGTGGTGCCCCCCCACCAGGTGGCACCTGCCTGCAGGCACCCAGCTCAGGCAGTCCCGGGGGGCCCCACAGCCATGGTGGGAAGGACCGGGTCCCCACACAACTCAAGCAGGCAGGCAGGCTCTGGACGGGGGGAAATCAGACACACCACTTTTTTTTTGTTTGTTTGTTTTGGTGGAGCCTGCTGCCAGGCTGCCTTCACAGACCCTGAGCTGCATGGAGCCCAGTGCTTTGCTCTGTGGCTGTAGGGTAGCAAACTAAAACTCCATGGAGGTGTTTTAGTTTGCTGTGCCTCAAAGTCATTTAAGGTGCATTAGGCGGCCAAATATGCTACAGTGGCTGGGATTAATGCTTGATACGCTGCTGATGCATGCAAACACCAACCCCATTAAACAGTGCAAAAGCATTTAACCTACTTTAAAGTGTCGTGAATACATGCCCTTTGTTTCTTCTACACACCCATAGGGATTACATTTGTTTGGCAACACTTGAGTATTGAAATTTACCAAAATTCGAAAAGTAACACAAGGATTACTTGCCATCCAGGACATGAGAGACTTTTGAGGGGTTTTTTTCCCATAAAACCTTTATTAAAATTATGACAAGTGGAACAAATTTAGCCACAGTGAAAATGAGCAGGAGTCCTTCAAAGTCAGTGGGAGTAGTGTCTTTTTCCCTACTAAACCTGTGGTTATTTTTTTTTCCATGGAAAAGAAATGCCTGTCAGAATGCACTAAAGACAAAAGGACACAATTTATGCAAGAAATAAGTTATGCCTTAGTTACCTAACCTGTCTGCCTCATCAGGAAATCTCAGATCAATTCAGTGTGGACCAGTTGTAAGAGGTGAGACTTCAGTCTCTATCCATTTTCAGTCTTTGACCTCACTGATTAAAATAGCCAATTAGTGCTTCTACTGTTATATTTTTACTATGTGGGCATCTCTTCACACAGGATGAGTTTGAGATCACCTTCAATATCTAACTTTAACAATAATACAGACACATATGGCATATTGCATCTAGCCCAGGCCAGTTTTCAACTGGTGGAAAACACCATTTGTCAGAAATTGTCTGAGCTCCTATCATGCTGATCTTAAGAAACTGCCCCAACTACACATCAACAAGGTTTCTCATGATCAGATATAGCTATGGATGTCCAAATATTGATGTTGTTTCAATGTTCAAGAAATATGTGAAGGTGCTAGACTATACACAAACCAATTTTAACTAAACCCTCTCTTCATTTGAACAGATTAAATTTAGGCACAGGCCTAAGGGCACTAATAATTAAACTAAACACTTACAAGAAACTGGTATCTCTCTTGCTTAGCTCAGAAGTCTTATTTTTGGAAAGTTAATAAACACTGCTGACCATACACTATTATATATATTTCAAAACAATAGGTGTGTAAGTACAAGTAACATTATGAAGATTCAGCTCTGAACAGGTATCTTCTAGAAATATATGTCATTTGGAACAGAGTCTGTAAAGGAATCCAGCTTAGAAGAGTGTCAGCAAGTTTTCATTTTTCTTTATTTTTCTTAATAGAAACATCATACCGTTTTAAGGACAGAGGTAATAAGAATCAGTCTGTAAAAAGAAAAAAAAAACAACCCCAAAATTAAAAAAAACAACCACACAAAAAATGAACAGCTAACAAGAAAAAACATTTGTAATAGAAAGGAATAAGTAAAACCTAATTAAAATAAATTATGAGCCTTAGCACTGTGCGCCAAGAATATTAAAACAGAAGTATTACCTCTAATCTGTTACTGTCCTTTTAATATGTGGATGTTTTTACTTTTGTGACTCTCCCATGCATTTTGTACATAAGCACTGGATCTATATGTAACAGTAACATATCATTTTATGAGAGCAAAAATAGAGAACTAGCAGTTATGCAACAACTGTGTTCATGGCTACTAAACATTAAAAAAACCAAACCAAGACAGTAAGCAGCAGTCCTAGCCTCAGAAATATTCAGATATAAATGGACAATGGTGTTCTGAAGTCATCAGGTTAGGATTTGGTGCATTATATTAAAAAATGCAATACTTCACTTCTTCTTTATATATACTGAGAAGTACCTTTTGCATTTCAGACCAGTGGGCTGCACAAAATCAGTTCAATGTTCCTTTGAAAAAGAAGCACCCTAATATATTATTACTATTTAAAACATGGTATAGCAAGATATGTGAAACACATTTCTCATTTTATCTTTTTTTTTTCTTTCCAAGTCCCCTTGCTATATTATGCCTTTAGTCCATAAGATCACCATTAAAAAAAGCAAGAGGGGAAGAAACACTCCATCCCAATAAGAGCTCATTAAAAGAGCAGAACAAGGATTAAGATGTAAATCTTATAACCTACAGTACGTAATGCAGCATTTCTGTCTAAAGGGCAAATCTATCACTCACACTGATTTTGGCAAGTACTGAAGATTATTTCTCTGTGATTTCAGTATAAAGCATAATTCATTAATTATACTACTGTATTTTATTTTCACCAGCTTCCTGCATTTTAGCATTAGAGAGATACTGTCAGGTAAGTGAGTCTATATATTTGACCCACCAGTATATTTTTTGTAGATGTGGGTGCAGATTCTCACTTTCTGCCTCCAAGCTACAGCCTTCTCTAACTGATCATTCTCTCCTTTTTATTACTTGTTTTTACCTGGAGTTGGTCCCTTATTGGCTGCCTGAGCTGCCTGAGTGCCTGCTGGGTCCGACTATTCCTTAGGGTTCTTGTCTAGTCTTTACTTTGTGTGAAGCCTATAAATCCATCCCAACCCTGTTGTGGGAATTATTGATCCCTTTCCTTATTTGTAATCATTACTTACTCTGCCAAAAAAAACCTTACTGACTCCAACTGCCTTCAGCAATATTTTCACGTGATAAATAATGAGGGCCTCTGTTGTGCCTGGTAGGCACAGCCCCTAATAATAGATAGTATAGAACTGCACCACACCATGAGAATTTTAATGTCTTCTGGGTTTGCCTAGCTTGGCTTCATGCCTGTTCTTTTAAAGACTACAGCCTTAGAAATGTATGCTTCGGTAGCCAGCAATGCTGTCTGGATAGAGACACAATCCCAGCATCCCCTTACATCATTATATGATTTCAAGGGACAAAGGATAGAGTAATTCTTGCATTCTGTGATAGCAGGGATTGTCAATCTCAGGTCCTTACAAAAGCTTCACAAAAAGGAAGAGGCTCCCTCCTAATCCACTGCCTGTCCACATATGAACAAGGAAGAATCTGACCTTATAAAATCAGGCTGTCTTATTGCCATTCCACTCTCACCTGTTCCCAAGCGGTTTTGGTTTCTGTCTCTGTTCCTGTCCCCCCCACCCCCCCGCCATCAGAAACTCAACATTTAAGTGTTAACAACACATGGTAACTAGCATTCCCAGAACACTGTAAAAAAATAAATAACTAAAACAACTAGAGCCATCCAAAGTAATTAATGAGACTTTACACCTAACCCAAAGGTCTGCATGGATCAACAGCACTGCTAATGTATGATTCTTTATTTGCCTGAAAAATGTCCATCCTGCTTTCCCCACCTATTTCAGCTGAACCCTGCTCCCTGTATACACTCATCTTTCCTACATAACTTCAGCATTTCACTTCTTAGACCTATCAGCAGAGTACTCATTTGGTATGCAGAGTCCTTTGCTAACACATTCATTCTTCTGCTTTGTAGCGGAGCACCCCTCATTTTCCAACTCTGTCTCTAAATCCCTTACCTTTCCCACCTCTCATCATTAACATTTTACCTCTGATTCCTCCCTCCAATCCTCTATCTCTTCCTTCCTTCCACTTAGAGTGTCAGCATCTTCTGCTACTCTCCATCTATGACAGCCTAGTCTATTATGAACCTGCCCTGGAAGGGCCTGCTTACAGCTCCCCTACAAGTGGAAGCCCACTCAGATTGAGGAATGCAGGCAAAACTTGTCAACTCTAATTATACTCAGTGATGTGGTTTATGTGGCTCAGATCTATGTTTTTATCCTTCACCACCGTATTTAGTACCCTATCCGGTGATGCTTATTATATCATCAAATGTAAGTGGGATTTTCCTGAGTAATGTGAGGTAAATAGGACCATTAGCACAGAATAAATATTTAGATATGATGATCCAATTATAATTTAGTAAAAATCTGTAGGGTTTTTTTAAATCCATAATTGAACTGGTATTTTGTTCCAAGTAATGATGTTAAATCAATCTAGTAAAATAATAACAATTTTACCAAAAAGAACAGCAAAGCATATCTGCTTACGGTAAATTTGCATGTCCAGTTGCCAGCCAGATGGCAGAAAACACTCAATTGCCTGAAATCTTTGAAGAATTGTGGCTATCATTGGGAACTGATTCTTCATTCTGTCAATAATCTTGGCTCTTTTATTGGTAGCCAAAAGATACTTTTCCCCCTTTATATTCAACAATATTTTAAATTAATCCATATCATTACCGTTTATAGGTTTGTGTTGCCTTGTTTTTATTTTTCATAATTGGTGTATCGGTTCAGC